>NC_138189.1:67240252-67320252 GCF_964194105.1 Spermophilus citellus | reverse complement strand
GCCCCCTGATACTTTTCAACCAAAAAGATTCAGGAGCTTGGGGCTGGGGATGTGGCTCAAGCGGTAGCGCGCTCGCCTGGCATGTGTGCGGCCCGGGTTCGATCCTCAGCACCACATACAAAGATGTGTCTGCCGAAAACTAAAAAATAAATATTAAAAAAAAGATTCAGTAGTTTAAGTTATCCAAGAAACAGTTCTATATGTGCCCAAAAAGTTCTCCAACATATTCTCCCAACATATAGGGCTTGGGAGTGCCAATTCTTCCCAGGAGGACTTCATGCTAAGATTTGCAAAACATAACAAGGGCCTCTGACATGACTACTCTACCTTCCCCCACTTCTACTAAAAGTCTCATTGTCATTATTATATATACTGAGATAATAGATGCAATCAAAATATCAAAACAGAGGTGACAATTCATAATCTGACCTACTTTAAGTAGATCAGACTCTGCAGATATAAAGTGATGCATTTAATGCAATATTACATTATATCTTAATTATATTATATCTTAATCAAATTTAATGCAATTTGATTAAGATATAAATATGAGATTCATCAGAAAAAGTAATTCATTAAGGTCTTTGTCAGAAATTATCTGACAACATCTAAAGAAACAGACTCTTTAGACAACTACATTGAGAAGAGGAGTTTCTTTTTTGCCTTGGTAGAGCCACCTGAAAAGATGAACTTCTGAAGTCCTACCTTATATTCAATAACTAGTATAAACACCCTTCTGTGATTTTCTTCACTTTTGTTGAATTCTGTTAGACCTAATTTCTTCTGATTGGATACAAGGGCACAAGTCCTATACTTACTCAAAGGGCCATGAGGTAAGATGGCTTCCTATTGCCTGCATTTGTTAGTTTAAAAATAATTAACACATTTAGTTAATTAGTATTCATATTATGCACATTTCAGAAATTAATTTTACCACACAGTGACAGCATACACAAACACACACCTACACACCCCCACACACAGTTTTTTAAAAATTCAAAAATATCTCTTATTAACTACTATTAAGGAATATCACATAAATTTGTTCTAGAAAATACCCAATTTCTGTATCTCTTTTTTTCTCACAATCTCCAATGTATAGAACATAGCTTAGCAACATTATTTTTCTGCATTTCTGGACCTGCTGTAATTAAATTTCAAACACCCTAATTTAGTTTCATAATTAGTTCTTTATTATTGACAATTTTTTAAATTGAAACTACATAAAAGCAATACCTTTGAGCTAAGAGTTAACAGGATAATTTGGGGGGCAGGGAGCTAAGTAGCATTTCTATTTCTGGTTCTTGGCTTGAAGAATGGGGCCTTCAGCAGATGGGCAGTGAGCCTCTGCTGTCCCACCACTGGCTGATGAGCTGAGATGTTCCATGGAATCAAAGGGAGAAGCAGAACAGGGGGCCGCTCCTCCCTAGGGGCTTGCATGGGATGGACACAGCCCTAATTGAATGTGCGCGTGACATAATACGAAGTGAAGGGCTGCAGTCTGAAATATCATGTCCAGATAGGGGGCCCTCAGGGTGAGGAGATGGCTTCCCCATTTACTTTCCATACCCTGACAAGTGGTCTTTTTCCTGGAGTTGGTCATTCCAGGACATCTGAGGGACTATTCTTCACAAGACCACCCTCATTTCTGAAACCAACTGCAAGTTCAGATGTATCCCCAAACCAACATTAGTTTCTTTTTTCTTGTTTGTTCTTTTTAGATATAAATGACAGGAGAATATATTTTTGAAATATTGTACATACATGGAGTATAACTTCCCATTCTTGTAGTTGTACATGATGTGGAGCTACACTGGTCGCATGTTCATATATAAATATAAGAAAGTTATGACTGATTCATTCTGTCTTTCCTAACCCACATCGCCCTCCCTTCCCTTCATTCCCCTTTGTCTAATCCAAAGAACTTCTGTTCTCCCCACCACCATGTTGTGTGTTAGCATCCGAGTATTAGAGAGAACACTCAGACTTTGTTTTGGCAGGGACTGGCTTATTTCACTTAGCATGATAATCTCAAGTTCCATCCATTTACCAGGAAAACGCCATAATATCATTCTTCGTTATGTATAAGTAATATTCCATTGTGTATGTACCACATTTTCTTTATCCATTCATCTGTTATAGGGCACCAAGGTTGGTTCCATAGCTTTGCTATTGTGAATTGAGCAGCTATCAACATTGATATAGCTGTATCACTATAGAATGCTGATTTCAGTTTTGATAATTTTCTAGAAGCACTCACAGAATTCACTAGAAGTTATAATACTAATGGTTGTATTTTTTATTACAGGGAGAAAATTCAAATTTTAACCAGTGAAGAGAAGAAACACAGAAGCATAAACTGGGAGAATCCAAAGCTCAAAGTTTCCATTGTCTCCCTAGATATGTTACAATCTTGGTATTGATATGTGATAACATTCAGAATGTTGCCAGTCAGGAGAATTCACCCCTTAACTTTTTAACAGGGCTTCATTATATAGACATGATTGATTAATTGATTGTCTATATGGTTAAGCTCAGCCTCCAGGTCAATTGAGATGAGTAATCCAAAGTCCATACCCTACCAGCCAGAGCAGTGGTACACACCTGTAATCCCAGCCACTTGAGAGGCTAAGGCAGGAGGATCACAAGTTCAAGGCCAGCCTCAACAACTTAGAAAGGACCTAAGCAACTTAGTGAGATTCTATCTCAAAACAGAAAAATAAAAATGAAAATAAGGGCAGGGGATGTGGCTCAATGGTTAAGCACCCGTGGGTTTATCTGCAATACCAAAGAGGAGAGAGAGAGAGAAAGGGGGAGAGAGAGAGAGAGAGAGAGAGAGAGAGAGAGAGAGAGAGAGAGGCAGAGAGAGAGAGAGAGACCCCAATTGTCCCAAATCCCAAGATTAGTATTTCCAGAGTAGCCAGTTTCCACCCTAGGACTCTTGGGTGCAGCCAGCCCCAACCCTAAATAAAGATGATCCTATCAGGTATGATATTAATTCCTTCACAGAGGCCAAGAGTAAATTCTCTTTGGCTAAGAAACATTCATACTAATTCTTTTCTACAAAGACACCAATTTAAACCTAACATGCTTAGCTAATGTCTCGCTCTACGAGGCATTTTAAAACAATTTTGTTAACTTATTTATCTAGTGAAATTGAAGTATTCTAACATGACATCTTAATATGTGCTTCTTTGTTGGCTTATATGCACTTTCATAACAAACTCAATAGCCATTGCCACTGAGTACTGGGGAAAGGGTGCTGAGGTCAGAGGTGGTGATTAAACTTGCTGGTTACACTGGGGCCCCCTAGTGTGTATCGGGGGGCCATATGAAAACTGTATTTGATTTCCTATATGGACACTGTATTTGATTCCTAAGGCTACCACAACAAATTGGTGGCTTAAAACAACAGAAATTTATTTTCCTCGTGGTTGTAGGGAACTGAAGTCCAAAAGCAAAGTGTCTTCAGGGTCACAATCCTTCAAAAACTCCAGGAAAGAATCCTCCCTTGACTCCCACTTCTGAATTCTTTGGCTTCCTTACCAGCCTCACTCCAGCTTCCTGCCTCCTCCTTTTCCTGGGCCTATGTCTCCTAATTCCTATGAGAACCTCTGTCTTTGGATTTAGAGCCCACTTTGAGATTATCTGATCTCAAGACATTTAACTTGATTATATCTGCAAAGATCCTTTTACCAAATAAAGTCATATTCATAGGCTTCAGGAGTTAGGACATGGACACATCCTCTTGGGGTCCACTACAGACACCTGTTGCTATTGAGAAACAAGCACAAGATTGGGAATAAGAAGATCTGATGTCTAATCCTGAGTCTCTGTGTACAGTTTTCTTTGTGCTGCCAAGTAAATTTTAATTTTTGAGGACTCCTTAGGAAATTTTTCTTTGCTACATTCAGGGCTGATACCCTAATGGCACATGCTGATGTGGCTATGTCTAATTGTTAAAATTCAAAAAGATTTCTCCTGTGACCTCTGAAGGGCCACACAAATTCTCTTCCTTTAGGATACCCATGTCCCCAAACTAAAACCTTATTAACTGGCACATCAGGGATCCCCTGTGACCATTCACATTGATTGGTCAGTGTCAATGCCTTATAATTGTTAAATATTTAGATATCACCATTTCCAGCCCAATAGACACCACAGCCCAGAGATTATAAATTTCTTAAAATTTTTATATAAAATTATGAACTTATTTATATATTAATTGTATATTTATAAATATGTGAATGCTTATAGTTTATTATTAAGATTTGTTATACATACATAATTATATTTTTAATAAAAAATTTGTACTTTACATTTATCCCTGCTAAATTCATCTTGTTTATTATAGCTCATTATTCTAGACTGCCAAGGTCTTTTGGAATCCCAATTCTTTATTTAGTGTGGTTACTTTGTCTTTGGCTAACATATCTGCTCCCAATTTGATAAGCATGTTATGAATCTCTTTACTCAATATGAAAAAGCTATGTTAAATATTTAGGTAAATTGCCCCTAGAGACCTCCTTTGAGACTAGTACAAATTCTACATCAACGCTCCTTGAATCTAGATTTAAAATTGACTACAAGTCCTCCTAACTATTATAATCTAGCCCCCACAAGGATGAGGGACTCTGTCAAATGCCTATTACATTCAGATGAACTCTACCTGTAAATATTCCCTTCATCCATCATTGACATAACACTATCTTCTCACTCCTTAACTCCTGTTTTCTATCAGAAAACGAAACCATTTATTAAGGGGCTAAAAGCATGCAATGGAGGAAGGATAGCATCTTCAACAAATGGTGCTGGGAAAACTGGAAATCCATATGCAACAAAATGAAACTGAATCCCTTTCTCTCGCCATGCACAAAAGTTAACTCAAAATGGATCAAGGAGCTTGATATCAAATCAGAGACACGGCATATGATAGAAGAAAAAGTTGGCTACGACCTACATACTGTGGGGTCGGGCTCCAAATTCCTCAATAGGACACCCATAGCACAAGAGTTAATATCTAGAATCAACAAATGGGACTTACTCAAACTAAAAAGTTTTTTCTCAGCAAAAGAAACAATAAGAGAGGTAAATAGGGAGCCTACATCATGGGAACAAATCTTTACTCCTCACACTTCAGATAGAGCCCTAATATCCAGAGTATATAAAGAACTCAAAAAAACAGACAATAAGATAACAAATAACCCAATCAACAAATGGGCCAAGGACCTGAACAGACAATTCTCAGAGGAGGACGTACTATCAATCAACAAGCACATGAAAAAATGCTCACCATCTCTAGCAGTCAGAGAAATGCAAATCAAAACCACCCTAAGATACCATCTCACTCCAGTAAGATTGGCAGCCATTAGGAAGTCAAACAACAACAAGTGCTGGCGAGAATGTGGGGAAAAGGGTACACTTGTACATTGTTGGTGGGACTGCAAATTGGTGCAGCCAATTTGGAAAGCAGTATGGAGATTTCTTGGAAAGCTGGGAATGGAACCACCATTTGACCCAGCTATTCCCCTTCTGGGTCTATTCCCTAAAGACCTAAAAAGAGCATGCTACAGGGACACTGCTACATCGATGTTAATAGCAGCACAATTAACAATAGCAAGGCTGTGGAAGCAACCTAGATGCCCTTCAATAGACGAATGGATTAAAAAATGTGGCATTTATACACAATGGAGTATTACTCTGCATTAAAAAATGACAAAATCATAGAATTTGGAGGGAAATGGATGGCATTAGAGCAGATTATGCTAAGTGAAGCTAGCCAATCCCTAAAAAACAAATGCCAAATGTCTTCTTTGATATAAGGAGAGTAACTAAGAACAGAGTAGGGAAGAAGAGCATGAGAAGAAGACTAACATTAAACAGGGATGAGAGGTGGGAGGGAAAGGGAGAGAGAAGGGAAATTGCATGGAAATGGAAGGAGACCCTCAGGGTTATACAAAATTACATATAAGAGGAAGTGAGGGGAAAGGGAAAAATAATACAAGGGGGAGAAATGAATTACAGTAGAGGGGGTAGAGAGAGAAGAGGGGAGGGGAGGGGAGGGGAGGGGGGATAGTAGAGGATAGGAAAGGCAGCAGAATACAACATACATGAGTATGTCAATATGTAAATCAATGGAAGTGTAACTGATGTGATTCTGCAATCTGTATACGGGGTAAAAATGGGAGTTCATAACCCTCTTGAATCAAACTGTGAAATATGATATGTCAAGAACTATGTAATGTTTTGAACAACCAATAAAAAAAAGAAAAAAATAAAAACCATTCTCTATCCTAAAAAAAAAAAAGAATTAAATTTTGTTGGACCCTTAATTTGTAGACACAGTGCAAGGTACAGAGAATGGACTAATGAATATCACTGGTATCTGACCACAGGGATTAGAGTCTGAGTGAGAGAAAAGCAATCAATTACAATGAGCATAGTCTTATGGGCAAAACAGTATGAGGAAGCAGAGGATGCCATATGTGTTGGTTAATGTGGCTGCAAAGAAATCACCTAAAGCTTAGTTGTGGAAAGCCACCATCTCTTATGTGTGGATCAAGATATACAAGAGGGCATGAGGCTGATCTTGAGTCTGCTCCGTGATGGCTAGGTCTCAGCTAGAAAACTTGAAGACTGGGTAATTAAAAATCATGTGAAGACTTCCTCATTCAGTCATGCATCTGGTAGTTGAAGTTGGCTGTCATCTAGGTGCCTCAGTACATTCCATATGGGCATCTCCATGGTCAGCATGGGCCACTTCCAGCTTTCTTAGAGCATGTTGGCCAAGTTCCAAAGAAGAACAGTTTGAGGGAGAGAAAGCACAAGTGAGCACCTGGTGGAAACCATACTATCTTTTAGGATCTCTTAAGGAGTCACATAGACTCAGTTCTACGACACTGTGTTCTCTAAGATAGTGACAAATCACGCTCTACTTCAAGGGGTAGGAAATAGACTTTTTTTTTTTTATGAGAGCTGCAAGATCCTGGAGAGCATGGGGGACTAAAAATACTACTGTGGCCATTATTGGACAACCTGATCTACCATGCTGCACACACACAGAGAAATGACACATAACCTTGACTGGAAACAGAGTTCAGGGAGAGAAACAAGGTAGGAATAATGAACCACAGGCAAAGACTGACATGAAATTCAGTAAATAAGACTAAAAAATAGGGAACACAACATACTTCCAGTTTTAAATCTTAAGAGACCACATGTTCCTGGAAAGGATGGAATAGGCTAAACGATAGAGTTAAAACATGGTCGAGTACCCCTGAGTTCAACTTCTGCTCAGATCGTGGCAGAGCTTCTGTTGGTCTGGCTTGATCACCCTGGGAAAGGGGCAGTGACTTTTTTCCCACATTATCACCTCCCTGAAGGTGTCCAAGACTCCATTCTGCATTCTGAGGATTTAAAAGTACACAAGGACATTAAAAGAAGGCATTAGATGTCACAATGAATCCCACTATGATGTATAATCTTAATGCACCAATAAAAATTTAAAAACAAAAAAAAAATCATCTTGCACCCAGAAAAATAAGAAGGAGGAGGAGGAGGAGGAAGAGGAAGAGGAGGGAGAGAAGACGACAATGGCATTAAGACAGCAGGTAGAGAGGGGAATACAATGGAAAGTGATGTCATCCCACAGAGGGGAACAGAGGGGTCTGAACAAGGTAATGGGGCACAGATCAGCCTGCTGCAGAGTGCTGCAATGGCTGGCACCTTGTTGGCTCCGCCTGGCCAAGAAGACATTTAACACTCCAGGGACTCCCACATGGACCCTGGAGGGACTGTGGGTACCTGTCTGCTCCTTTTCATCTGGTACCTCTCCTCTTATTCTCTCTTCAAGAAATCTTTATCTTGTCTAGTAAGAAAATAAAAAAAGCATGTATTCACTCTTATGTTCTCCTTTGTTAGTGAACTGTGACGTTCAAATTTAAAAACTAAATATTTAACACCTTTGTTCTCTTGTTTCATTCTGTCTATCCCAGCACTGTCCAAAATAAATTCAAAATGAGGCACAGGCCAGGTGCAGTGGTGCACACCTGTAATCCCAGCAGCTCAGGAGACTAAGGAAGGAGGATCACAAGTTCAAAGCCAGCCTCAGCAACAGCAAGGTGCTAAGCAACTCAGTGAGACCCTGTCTCTAAATAAAATACAAAATAGGACTGGGATGTGGCTCAGTGGTCAAGTGCCCCTAAGATCAATCAATCCCTGGTACCAATAAGGAAAAAAAATTGAGGCACAGATGTCATTTTAAAATTTATAATAGCTGCATTAAAAAATAGACAAAAGTCATTGTGACAAATGTAATTGTTGAATAGAATGGACCCAAAATATTATCACTTTAGAACACAATTTTCATAAAAATTGTTACTGTAACATTGTATAACCTTTTTCATACTCAGAAATCTGGTGTGTATTTTATACTTATAATATTTCTCAATCCCAGTGCTAAATATTCAATCAGTCTGTAGATTTCATAAAATGAGGAAAGGAAAAGTAGATCCATATACCCATGTTGATCCAGATGTACTCAAAAGTCTCCCAGTAAATGAATCCAATACCATTCATTTTGATGTAAATTAATTTAAATGAAATTAAATGAAACATTCAATTCACTGTCACATGTGACTAGTTAACAGTGCAGGTCTATATGCCCAGGCTGCACTGAGACAGAGCCTCAGAGAATAAGGTGGAGGGAACTTTTTAAATGGTGGAAGGGTTGGGAAGATACACAGAGTGGTTAATCATTCAAAGTATGTTCTCAGCACAAGCATATTGTATAAAATTAGTGGCTATTTAGAACCAACTTTAAAAATTCTAACATTACCAGAAATCAAATGACCAAAAAAACAACAGACCAAAAGATCAACTCTTGGGAAAAATAAAGGCCCCTCCTGGGAACTGAAGATTTGTCAGCCTTGCAGAGCCAGACTTGCTCTGGAAAGGCTGGGTACTGTTCAATCCAGACAGAAAAGAACTCCCCTCACTGCAGACCCCCAGCATCAGGGCTGACAGGCATTTCTCTTGTGCAAAGAGCTGGGTTTCTGTCTCTCCTAATCTAAGATGTGATTAAATTGAATTGCTTTCTAAATCTGTTATGTAATTTATATGTAATGCCCTTACTATTGAGTTTGAATACAATTGCAGTAAGATACACTAATTGATTCGTTTAATTTTATTTTCCATTCTTTGAATTGAAGCCTTTGGGACTCAATATGTAAAGTAATATGCAAATTGGGACTTTGATGCAAGAAGACTTGGCAGTTTTTTTAAGCAGGACTCAAGCATTACTTGGAATCATTTAAGAGAGTGATTTTCAACAAAGCAACCTCTACTCGTCCTTCTATGTGATTGAATTTTGGTGTATGCAAACACACTCAAATTCACTTAATATTAATTGATGATACAAGCCAAAGAACAATTATACTTCCCCTATGATTTTTCTATCCCTAACCTTAATAGAAAATAGAATAAAGTTTTGTAGTTCACATAACTTTCCACAGAATGAATGAAGCTGACAATAGTTGCAAAAGAGAAATCAATCCATCAATACCAATCATCCATCCATTGATATAGAGTGTATCAATCACTGCAGCACATAACTTTGTACTAATCCAGCTAATATTTATTGCATTCTTATTGTAGAACATAAATTGTGCTCAGAATTTTACCTGAATTATTCTCCTTCTGGGGATTCAGTTAGGAACTTTCAGTGATAAAGAGATGATAAAACACATTCCCTGTATTCAAAGTGCCAGAGGCTTATACTAACAAAAGATGTTGCAGGAGTTGAGAGGAGAAAGAGACATTTTGTGAATCCAAAGAAATTTAGTTTATAGTATTCCCTATTCCCAATCTCTGTTACTGGGGATACAAACATGATTCTGATATTAAGAGACAGATAACTTTAATATGCAGCTAAGTTGATTTTAAAATAACTCTGTTCTTGGTTCTCAGCTTCCTCTTTGCAAACAAATGCCATTTCTCTGGGTTCAGAGATTACAGATTCCAAGTAGTGAATGTAATTTCTCAGGGGTTGTCACTGTCCCTTCCAAAAGTGTGGCCCACACAATAACAGCACTGGCAATTTCATCGCTCACCACAGTTAATATATTTCAGTATGATCAAACCATAGTTTACAGGAAATTGCTATACTATTGATGTCATGGATGAGGAAATCAGTACATGAGATAGCCAAGCCCTAGAAATCTGACAAAATGGAAAGCTGAGGGAATGCAGCTTGTTTGGTTGTTGAGATAACATTAACACTGTGAGTGCCATGGCTGAGATCGCCATTTGGAGAGACTGGTGTGGAGACTGACCAACGGTCTCAACAGTCAAGGAGGGACTTCCTTGAGGCTCCAGGCCACTGGTATAGTAAGATGAGCTCTTTTCTAGAGATATGTGAACTCTTCTAGGCCAGGAGCAGTTTTAGAGTTTGGGACTTTTTTTTTAAGGGTTTTAGAGGTGAAAACATCAGTATTGGTCACGAACAATGAAAAGTTCTTTTCTCACAGCTCCCAAGGCTGCAAAGTTCCCACAAGGTTCCATTCTGCTGAGGGCTCTCTATCTCTGGCCTGCTGAGGCCTGCCTTTTTGCCATGCCCTTAAATATGTTTTGTCTCTCACTCTCTCTTCTTCTGATAATCCTATCAGATTACACTTACAACCATATTTGGCCTGAAAACCCTATTTCCAAATATACCCATATTGGGGATTAGGACTTCTACATATGAATTATGGGAGGGACAGAATTCAGTTCATAGCAACATCAAAAGATCAAGAAGTCTAACCTCTTTGTCTTCCAGATAAAGAACTAAGCTATTTTTTATGCACTATTTTCACCAAGAATTAAGAGCTGAAATCATACAACAGGTTCCAAGTGCCCCACATTATAAAATGAAGGATTAAACTGTGTAAGTTTGTTGTGCTGAGAGAATGGAAACCATGCTAACAAAACACAGTTCCCACTTTCAAGCTATATGAGATCAGACAAAAATTCAGGATATTGGACAAACATTTGAGACGTTAGAGAGAGTCTCAATGCAGGTAACAGAGGAAAAGGATACTGGGGACAGAATATTGTCCCTGACCTGCATCATGTCTCTTCCTCACCGTCCAAGGAGAATAAGGAGGCACTTCCTCCCCTGACAAGATAGAACAAAAACTTGGCAGGTAGCCCCAGGAATTTGCCAGATTCAGACACTGGTGCCTGACTCTGAAGAGGATAAGTCTAAGGTTGAAAGACCATAGTTAATTAGATCACAGCGAAGAATAAAGAGAAAGGTCCCTCTAGGAAGATGACTGAACTTCCCACCAAAAAGAACTATCCCACAGAGGAATGCCATCTCAACAGAGAGGCAGGCAACAGAAGAAGTTCAGGAAGCTGCAGTTAGAGGTCCCCAGTGCAGGACCTCTAATGAGTTCATCCAAGGGCCTTCTGAAAACAAGCACCAACATTTGTGCACCTGCCACAGGAAGAGCTCCCAAGTGCCAGATCTAATGTCATCTAATATGAGCTTTTCATCCCTTGTCCCCTTCAGCCCCCACATGCATCCACTCCTGAGCCTGACTCAGCAGGATTCAGAAGCAAATGGCAGAGAACTTCAGAAAGCTCAGTGAGCATTTCTTTGACTTATCATACAAAATGTCTCATTCTTAGGCTTTTAGCTGGCTGACCACAGATGCATGAGCAAGTCCAGCCCAAATCAGCCTCAAATGCTCTGTCATTACTAATGACCATGCCTGCCCAAAAAAAAAAAGAATTTATAAATGCCTCTTGAAATTATTTAGCTATATGATACCAAGAACTTTGAATAAAAAGTCAAACTTTGGGTACGTTAACTGAAATTTTGTGTGAGCTGCTAACCATACCTGGAAATACAGAGGCTCCTGACATGTTATTGACAAGACACTCAGGGATAGAGAACATGGTGGTGAACTAATAATTAGAGAGATGTAATTTTTAGGCCCAGTTCCACCACTAAGTTTCTCTGGGCCTGATTTTCCCCATCATTTACAGCAAGATGTCAGGCTCAATGGGCTCTATGTTTCTACAATTGTTTTTTTTTTTTTTTAATTATTTTCTAAATCTTTCAGTATCAGAATGGACAGAGGCATTCATTTGAAATCTTAAACTGTCTCAGTCCTAGACTGAAGAACTCAATTTAAAAGGTGAAGAATTAGGGACCCAAAGACGGTCAGAGAGTTTTCTATATCAAGAGTGTGTGAGGAGCAGTGCCAGAATGAGCATCCAGTTCCCTGGAGTTCTGGGTCAAGGATATCCCCAAACACCACAATATCTTTCTAGACACAACAGCATGCTTTCTCAAAGACTATTACAGCTATTGATAGACTTTGTCCTAAGCTAATTCTGGCTATACAAATCATCATTACTGCAACATAAAACTTTTTCCCTTCCCATATCCTGGCCCTTCTGTCATATAACTTTAAGTAGTCCCATTCTGACTCTGGACTCAGCCAGGTGGCTTGACTTGACCAACAGGACAGTAGCAAAGTTAGCCAAGCAGACACCTGCTAAACACTTATGCAGTGGGGCTTCTCATCTCTCTAGCTGAACTTAGAACTGTGAGTCACCATGTGAATGAGACCAGGTGTGTTAGCTCTCCATCACTGTGACAAGATACCTGAGATAGATCAACTTGTAAAGAGGAAAAATTTATTCTGGCTCATAGTTTCAGAGGTTTCAATCCATAGTCACTTTGGGCCTGCAGCAAGGCAGAGCATCACGGAAGGGATCACATGGCTGATCAAAGCTGTTCACTCATGGTGGCCAGGAAGTAGAGGCAAGAGTGAAAGGGATATTCAAGGGCACACCCCAAAAAACTCATTTTCTCCCTCTAGGCCCCACTTCCTAATGTTTCCACCACCTTCCAAAAGTACCAGAGAGTGGCAACCAAGCCTTTAACAAATAAGCCTTGGGGACACTCCAGATCCAAATAATATCACCAGGCTAGCCTGTGAAATTAGGGACATATAACCCAGTCATTCCTGTCATCACACCACCACCAGCCAGCCAGTCCCAGATGCACAACAGCATAGCTGGCCAGCAGCTGACTACAGGTGTGGGGGAGAGACCCATTCCAGTCAGCTGATGGGCATCCAAACTGAGTCCAACTCAAACTGCTGAACAGCAGATTCCTAAATTAAATCAGTGGTTTTTGTTTTAAGCTACTAATTTTTTAGTTTGTTGTTACACAGAAAAAAAATTAAAAGATATAACTCCCCAAACAAACTCAAAGGTATTTCTACATGAAGCTGAAAGCTACTATTAATTAGTTCAAAAGCACCACGGTATCTAGCAGTCAATGGCAATGTGCACTGGGCCCAAGAGAGTCATTTTTCAAAACTAAGAAAAATCCTTGAGATTTTCAAATTTCTCTGAAAATCTTAAGGGCCAGATTTCAAAACAGCACTTAGTTGTATACTAATTCACATGCATTACTCCATATCTTCAAATGCTAGTGGTTCTAGGTTTGACTATACTCTTACTAGATTCATATTTAAAGGATAATTCTATCCAGCTATCAATGATACATTATGACCAAAAAACAAAATGAAGTACAGACTATTTCTTTTCAAAAGCTAGGTTCATAATTGAGCATTTGAGTAGAAAGCTCACTTAGCTTCCAAATCTGTTGTTATGATTTGAATGTAAGATGTCCCCCAGAAGTTCACGTCTGAGACAATGCAAGAAGGTTCAGAGGACAAATGATTGGGTTGTGAAAGTCTTAACCCAGTTAATGAATAACTAAGGGATTAACTAAGTGATAACTGAAGTGGTAGGGTGTGGCTGGAGGAGGTGGGACTTGGGATTATATATTTATATCTGGCCAGTGGAGACTTGTCTCTGTTTCCTGATCACCATGTGAGCTGTTTCCCTCTGCCACACTCTTCCACCATGAGATTCTATTTCATCTCAAGCTCTGAGGTATGAAGCCTGATGTCTATGGGTTGAGATCTCTGAAGCCCTAAGCCTCCCAATAAACTTATCCTCCTCTACAGTTGTTTTAGTCAGAGCAGCAAAGAAAATTGACTAAAACATCTATCTATACTGAACTAGTTTGACCAAGCTGCTGAGAAATTATTTCTGATATATAGGTCCATGGGAATTATTTTGTATGTTCACTTGAAAATATTTAAAAAGGAATAAAAATTTCAAGAATAACTTAGCTAATTTATGATCTCCTAATTTAGCAAAAATGCTAAAGCAAAAACAATTCTATGAATTACAGTAACATATTTATACTGTTTTTGATCCCATAGATCTTATATATTTTTTCAATTGAACTTTGAACATATTCTAATATCTTTGCCCATGAAGAGATGAACTGAAAAGCAAGCAGAATATTAAACACCCCCATATATGTGTCTCCAGGGAGTCCTCTGTTAATATCATACATTACAACAACATTGCTTGAATGGTTTATTAATGGCAGCAAAACAGAGTGAATGCTACGTATGTTGATAGTAACAGTAAAGGTTATTTATTCGCTTCCTAACTGCCAGATCGCTTTAGATGCCTTACGAAAATACACTAAACCAATAGCAATACAAAATAAAAATGGGACAAACTGCCTTGGATATGAGAAAGAATCAAAATGATATGTTCCAGGAAAATTGAACTGTGGACAGTTGCTCAGTGAGTCCAAATTTATAAACCCATTTTTTTAGGGTTTGAAAGTGTTCCAACGTTTCCTTCTGAACCTCAGTTCCTGAAAAGATTAGAATCAGAAGAAAGGCACAGGTGAAAAAGCAGAAACTGATGGCAGAACAGTCATGATAGCCCATTCTCTCACTTGCAAACTCTATCCAGACATTAAACACAGGCTATGATGACATCTTGCTCTACCATCTACCCACCTATCCCCCAGACCAAGTATCTATCAGTACTGTATCCATCAGGCCATACATATTTTAGTAAAAATACAAATTCACATGAACTCCTTATGGGAACACAAACTTGATGGTATATACCCAGTGAAAGATAAATTCCTAAACCAGAAGGCATAATTCTGTTGCTGGGCACCCAAGAATACCTTATTTCCCTAATTTAAATAATCTTTATATGCAGATACATTTTATATTTTGATCAGTTTTTATAAGTGACTCAAAAATTTTGTGATTTGTATTCTCTCTGCTATACAAGGAATATAGATTCTAGTATCTGGGGCACCCTTATCTGTTGAATTAAGTGATAGGTGGAGGAAATAAGTTTAGATGAGCTGGGGCAGAGCTAATTCCTCTAAGCAAGACAGATCCAGGGGAGGAGAACCAGAACCGAGAGATGCAGAGACTGTAGGAGCAATAAGAGATAAAAGGAAGGTCAATATCAGAGGGATGAGCAGAGGTTTAGAAAGAGATGACTAAGAAGGGTTTTCTCAATACAAAACTACTTGTTATGCAATATATTTTCTCCTCCCTCTTCTTCTTGTATGTTCTCCAAAAAAAAGTACATTTCCAAAAAAAAGTACAGTATACCAGATGGAATCAATTTCACCTTGAGTAATGCAAAGAAATACTGAGTCTTCCTTAGAAGGTGGTGGGTATGAGTGTGGAAAGAGGGTAAAAACAAAGACAAATGTCAAGGAAAACCTCATATGGGTTATAATTGCGCATGCGCGCGCGCGCGCGCACGCGCACACACACGCACACACACACACACTCACACAGAAGGTGACCCACTTACTCAATTTTTTTAATTATCAAATTCATGCATTAAGAATTTCATGGTTAATCCTCAGTATCATCCATGGATGGAAGAACAAAGAAAATATAGTATGTTATACACAATGAAGTTTTATTCAGTCACGAAGAATGAAATTATGCTACTTGCAGGAAAATGGGTAGAACCTGAGAACATTATGTTAAGCAAAATAAGCTAAATTCAGAAAGTCAAGGGTCACTATGTGTTCTCTCATACATATGTAGAAGCTAGAGAGGGAAAAAGAAAAGAAAGGTAAGGTGGAATTTCTCATGAAAGTCAAAGGGAGATCAACGGAGTAGGGTAAAGGGACCAGGGAAGGGATGGAGAGAAGGAAAGGGGCTTGATATTGGCCAAATTATATTATTGTATTGTGAACATGTGTGAATATACAATGAATCCCACTATTATGCACAACTATAATGCACTATTTTTTTAAATTGGGGGGAAAAGAATCTCATGGTTAAAAGTATAAAAGTTAATGATCAATGAACAACTAATAAAAAAAATAATGATCAAGAAGAAACAGACCCTTTATTTCCCAACTTGTATATATCAAATCTCAGGAAAGTCTCTGAATAGTCATAATTATCTACACATCCTTGCACTAATTACTGTGTCCAGAAATGTGGACTGATCCAACATAGAAATGCTGCTATAAATTAATAAAATTAATGAAATGAAAAACCAATGATTTCATTTGTTTTACAGTTTACTTGTTTGCCTACTCAGCAATATTATAAACATTTTGAATTAAATACCATTAGGCTTTGAACCCTCAGAACATAGCATAATATATGAACTATAACAAGCATTAAATAAATGTGTGATAAATGAGTTGGTGAACATTCTGGGCCATTTGCTTTTTCCTCTTTTCTCCTGATTATTAGTTTCATCCCATCTCCAACATGCCTCTCCATACCCTACACTTTTTTCCAATTCCCTGGGAATAGTAGTGTTCAGTCGGTTTACTGTAAGTAATCAACATTGTCATATACAAAATCTTCTGAGAGGTTGGTACAAATCAGTTATGGATGCCTTTTATGAAAAAAACTGATAGAATGTTCAATTTTTGGTAAATTTATCCTCATGAAAGAGTTCAGAGACATGTTCTCAAGGGTAAAGAATTGAGTGTGGAGCTGTTGATTTTATCTTATTATTCTTATTTAGCCTCTAACTTCAAGTACTCTTTTTATGTCCAATCTAAAAATTATACTTATCTTGGAAACGTCTACAAATTTTAAGCTTCTATCAGGCACTTGAGAATTTACTGGTGCAAAATATTCCCTTATTGTAGTTTCTGGTCTCATCAAAGGGCCCGATGGATTCATGCTTAGTTAATCTACTACTGCCTGTTCATCATTCTGCAGTTAACTAACAGGAAGTTTCACTGAGGTTGCTGAAAGACGATGTTGATTATAAAGAGGTATAAGGTTTTGATTTGGAAAAAAAAGTACAAGTTGAAATAATGTTGACATATTTTTAATCTAAGGCATCCCACATCAAAAAGTTGTTGTTCTGGTTAGGATAGTTTAGTAACTGAAGTGTGTGTGTGTGTGTGTGTGTGTGTGTGTGTGTGTGTGTGTGACATGTGCATATATTTATTTATTTGTACTGTTTGTATATCTGTTGTGACAAAAGGGTTGAACATCACAGTGGCTTAAAAAAAGAAATGTTATTTCTTTCTCACAAAATGGTTTGACTAGAAGATCCAGGCATAGTATGACAGCCCCACCAGCATCAAGGATCCAACTCTTTTTACCTTCTGCACTGTGATCATCAACCTCTTCCAGTCCAGGAGAACATGGGAAAATGTGCTCTAGAGGACATCAAGCCCACTTTCCGTCAGCAAGAGGAAGAAGCACTCTTTAAGTAGGTTTCTCTCCTTTCCTTTAAGGGCACAGTGTAGATGTTATGTTGCACCCACCACTACTGCTCCTATTCCATTCGTCAGAGGAAAAGCAAACTTCTCAGATCCTCAGGATAGGAAGTGGTTTTGCAGATTGGCCCAAGGTACTCATCAAAATTAAGCCTCACCTTCCTGCTTTGCTTCCTTGAAGATTTGTATTTCAAAGGGACAGGACAGGGCCATTTTGGGTGGTAGAAGATATATATCTCAAATTTCAAAAGGGCAGAGGAAGGATTTATAGTTGCAGGTTTCATAAAATAACTACTCTAAGATGATTTCAGAGACCTATTGTCAGGTTTTAGCTAGAACAAACAGTAATTTCTCCAGCAGTCTTGAGGTGTCTCAGGCTAGCATCTTAAGGAAAGCTAGTATCACCCAGGGACATGCTTTAGGTTAGGACTTTTCTTATAATCTGTTTATTGACAGAGAAAGAAAGAATAGGCTTCCTCTAAGTAGGATATATCTGTTTTGAGTTTTAAATTGTTCTTGCAAAAACCCAAGGCCACATGCTCTCTCTGATGAGCAGATGCTGATCCATAATGGGGGAACCATGGGAAAAATGGAAGAATTGGGGGGGGGGGCAAAGGGTAGGGGCAAAGGGTAGGGGGTAGGAAAGATGGTTGAATGATATGGACATCATTACCCTAGGTACATGTATGACTGCATATCTTGTACAACGCTACATCATGTACAACCAGAGAAATGTAAAGTTGTGCTACAATTCTGTACAATGAATAAAAATGCATTTGGCTGTTATATATGCCTAATTAAAATAAATAAAAATAAATTGTCCTTGCATTATAAAAGATGAAAGTATATGGTAAAACTTGCCTGAAGATAGATTCAAATACATCACTGTAAATTTAATTACATGTAAACACCCATGTGTTTACAGTAATAAATAGAATGGTCTTCCTTGGAAACTAGCACTAGGCAATTAAGTGGTCATTCACAAACAGACTGAAATGTAAACTTTTAGGTCTAAACAATTCATAAAGGCATGTCATGATTTTCAAAAAAAATCAAATTATGTTGTCTCGTTTCTGTTCTCTTATTTTTGCTTCATTTCTTCAATTCCTCACTCCCTGTTATCTTTTACATTCTTCTCTTTTGATTGAGTTTATTCATGTCCATTTTTGATGCTATAACAAAATACCTGAGACTGTAATTTATAATGAAAAAAAAAGTTTATGTGGGATTCATGGTTCTAGAGCCTGAGAAGTTCAAGAGCACATTTCTGACAAGGGCTTTGTGCTACTTCAACTCATGGCAGACAGTGGAAAGAGAGTGAGCATGTATAGAAGTGGCAAAGCCATGAGGGACAGATTCACTGCATAACAACCTGTTCTGGTGGTAACTATTCTAGTCCTGCTAGAGGGAGAATTCATTCACAGGAGAAAGGCACAATCCCTCTTGATGATGTAATCACCTCTTATAGGCCCCATCACCTCTCAACAACATTACATTGGGGAACAAATTTCAACATGGCTTCTGCAGGGACAAACCATCTCCAAGCCATCACAGTCTCCAAAACTACTTTTTCAAGGACAACCTACATCTCTGTAGTAATTATCAATGACACTGGGAAATTTGCTGTTTCATTTCTGGCTTAAATGGAGAATTCACAATTCAAATCTAGTTCTCTGTGTCCCCAAAGTCCCTGTGCTTTATTATACTATCTGCTACTTACTGGGCACTTGTAAGTAGTACAGTAGTCTTCAAAGTGTGATCTATCCCAGAACAATAGCATCAAAATTAGCAGCTGGGCATTTGCAGGTCAATGGATAAAGTTGGAGAATATAATGCTAAGTGAAGCAAGCCAATCCCCCAAAACCAAAAGCCAAGTGTTTTCTTTGATATGAGGATACCAACACATAATGATAATTGGGGGGGGGCATGGGAGAAATGGAGGAATTTTAGATAGGGTAAAGTGGAGGGAGGGGAAGTGAGAGGACAAAGGGATAGGGGGTAAGAATGATGGTGGAATGAGTTAAGACATCATTACCCTAAGTACATGTATAAGACACGAATGGTGTGAAAATATTCTGTGTACAATCAGTGTCTTGAAAAATTGTGCTCTATATGTATAATATGAAATAAATTGCATTCTGCCATCATATATAACAAATCAGAATGAATAAACATATAAATAAATATTAGCAGCTGGGAGCTTGTTAGGAATGCAAAAGGGGTGGGGAGAAAGACTCCTTCCCGGTTCTATTAAACTTTCTGAGGGTGGAGTCTAGTAAGTGATTCAAATGTCCACTTGAGTGTGATAGCCACAGCACTACTGGATGACCAATGGCTGCAAGGGGAAACTTTCAAAGATAGAAGAGGGCTGGTTAGGGAGGAATGGCAGATATAAATTTTGGGCTATCTCTGATAAGAACCATAATATCCTCCATTACGAAATCTACTCTTCACTTTCAGTATCCGATGACCAGGTTGGTGATGACATAAATCCCAGGTGTGGAATTTGTGAAAATAACCCCTTCAATGATGCCACCACACAGTAAAGAGGTTTCCAAAACACCAGAGAAACCATCCATGTTGGAAGTCTTTATATCAGTTTCCCAGGAACATTTGGATCACACATTTGCACAAAAACCATGAGTCAATAAATTAAGGAACCCTGTCTACTATAGCTCCCTTTCTAGTAATTCAGCATATCAAATGCTCAAGAAGATTTACATATTTGCCCAAAGACACGTTTTTTCCCACATAAATGCCCGATAGCATCCCACTGAACCAGGGTTTTTAAAGAAATAGCTCTCCAAGACACAGGAGGTAGAAGCACAGATGTTGTTTAGGGAACTTGGCCTTGCTTTCTGCCACCCCAGCTTAGATGAGGATGTAATTGTGCTGATTCTGGGTAATCCAACAACTAGGATAGCCCAATATGTTCATCAACATTCTCCCAAATTGAGTTTGCAGATTATTTGTGAATTTTTCTAGAGTCAAAGTGCAGTAATATAGCAAGAATTAAACTTTTCACACAAAGTAGATCATGCCTTAAGCACAGTGTCTCACCTTTGTCTTGTGAGAAGTGAGGATCCAAAGAAATCATAGCAAGTGATGCCTCATCTACTTCCACCCTGTGTGTTTCCCTTGCTTCCAGAAATATTTCAATTCCTTGGCTGATTAAATCAGCATCAGGATTAGTTAATAAAAATGTGTGTAAAGTTTGTGATTTTTAACTTGAAACTTATAAATAAAACAAAAAATGGGATAATCTGCTATCAGGTCCCCTCTTGCCTCTGCAAGAATTCTGTTTTTATTCTTCACACTTGAATAAATCCTATTCCTTTCACTCTTGCAAAAATAAAAAGAAAGAAAATTTTTTTAAAAATTATCAGCCCACTAGGAAGTTGTACAGTACCTCTAGCATTAAGAGTTCAGAATCAAGCAGGACTGTGGAGGTAGAAAAGCAGCAGCCTGGGAAGGGAGTCAGGCTTAGATTGGCATAGAAGGCATAAGGAAGTCAGTCTAAAGCCTCCAGTTAGATCTGCCCTCATGTCTTCCACAATGGAGAAGGCACACCATCCTCCCAGTATAATAGTTCCCACCCACTTATCTGCAGGGGATACATTCTAACACCCCACCATGACTGCCTAAAATTACAGATAGTGCCAAACCCTATATACACTATGTAGCTTTATATATATATATATATATATATATATATATATATATATATATATATATATATATATATTTGTATATATAACCTATTATATAGGTTAATTCATTAATTAGGCTCAGTAAGAAGTTAACAACAATAACTAATAGTAAAATAGAACAATTATAACAATATACTATAAGAAAAGTTATGTAAATGGGTTCTCTCTCTCCTTTACTTTCTCAAAATGTCTCACTATACTTTGAACTTTTCACTTAAAGGAAGCACTTTACAGCTTCTCTTTGACATATCCAAATTACCAGCATCACTTCTCTTGTACTTTGGGGCCATTATTAAGTAAAATAAAGATTATCTTGGTATAAGCACCATGATATCACAACAGTTGATCTGTAACTGAGGTGGCTACTGAGTGACTAACTAGGAAGTAGCATATACAATATGGATACTCTGGACAAAAGTGATTCATATTAGTAGGAAAGAATAGCACTTCTTGAGATTTCATCATGCTACTCAGAATGGTACAAGAAAGACTTAAAACTTATAAATACTTTATTTCTGGAATTTTCCATTAAACATTTTAGGATTCCCACTAAAGAAACTGCAGAAAGCAAAAAAAAAAAAAAAAAAAAAAAAAAAAAAAAAAAACCAGATGTAGAAATTCACTTCAGATGAGGATTACTAATGCGTAGTCTAACCACAGACCTAGTCTAGTCAGAAAAAAAAAATCAGAGACAAAGTCACAAGAAGAGCAAAAAATGCAGGGTAGCACCTGCTCAAAATATCAAAATGAAAGAATATCCACACACAAAAAAAAAGAAAGAAAGAAAGTTGACGAGGAGCTATCTCCTGACTTGCTCATCCTAAGAGACCAATATCCTTTCTTGAAAAAGACAATAATTTGTTCAGGTGAACAAAAAACATAAACTTTCTCTCTATCATTCATAGTTTTTAATTGGGACAGAGCCCAATAACAAAAGACAAATTAACTCCAACAAAGAAAAGCCAAGGTCTAGATAGGCTCATAGCTGAACTCTACCAGATTTTTAAAGAACTAATTCCAATGCTCCTCGGATTTTTCCAGGAAATGTAATAAGAGGAAATACTACCAAATTCATTCTATGAAGCTAGTATCTATCACCTTAATACCAAAACCATATAACGACATTTCAAGGAAAGAAAACTACAGACCAATATCCCTTGACATACATACATGCAAAAATTCTTAATAAAATGCTAGCAAATCCAATTCAACAACACATTAAAAAGATCATATTACAGGATCAAATTTGTTTCATTCCAGTAATGCAAGGATGGTTCAACATACACAAATCAATAAATAGAACAAAGGACAAATATTGCACAATCATCTCAATAGACGCAGGAAAGTCCTTTGTCAAAATTCAATATCTCTTCATGCTATTAAAAAAAACTCTGAAGAAATTAGAGATAGAAAAAATTTACCTCAACATCATAAAGGCTATATATAACAAACCCAAGGCCAACATCATACCAATGGGAAAAAAATTGAAAGCATTTTTTCTAATATCAAGTACAAGATAAAAATGTTCAGTCTCAGCACTCCTATTCAATATGATACTTAAAATTTTCTCTGGAGAAATTAAGCAAGAGAAAAAATAAAGGGATACAAATAGAAAAGCAAGAAATCAATTTATCCCTATTTGCAGGTGAAATGATCATATACTTAGAAGATCCTAAAGAGTTCCAACAGAAGACTTTGAGAGTTGATAAACAAATTCAGCAAAGCAGCAGGATATAAAATCAATAGCTTTTCTACATATAGATATGAATTGGCTGAGAAAGAAATAAGGAAAACAATTTCATTCATAGTAGCCATAATACATAAATAAATCTAACCAAAGAGGTGAAATACCTCTACAAGGAAAATTACAGAATATTGAAAAGACCAAAAGATGGAAGGACCTCTCATGTTCATAGACAGGCAGAATTAAATTCTTTAAATGGTCATATTGCAGAAAGCAATCTACAGATTCAATTCAATCCCCATCAAAATACCAATAATATTCACAGAACTAGAAAAAAATTCTAAAATTCATATGACCCAGAACAAAAGACCCAAAATAGCAAAGCCATTCTGAATAAAAAGAACAATGCCAGAGGAATCACAATACCTGACTTCAAACTGTACTACAGAGCCACAGTACAAAAACAGCATGATACTAAAAGTAAGCACATAATCAATGAAAGAGAATAGAAGACACAGAGACAAACCCACACAGCTATTGCCAACTGATTCTTGACAAAGGTGCCAAAAACATGGACAAGAGACAGACTCTTTTAACAAAGGGTTCTGGAGAAACTGGGTATCCACTTGTAGATCAAAACTAGATCCCTATCTCTCACCTTGCATAAAAGTCAACTCAATGAAACTCCTAAGAATAAGACCAGAAATTTTTCAACTGCTAGAAGAAAACGTAGGGGAAACACTTTAACATATAAGTGTAGGCAGTGGCTTCCTTAATAAGACTCATGGCTCAGAAAATAATGTGCAAACCAATAAATAGAATGGCAGCAAATTAAAAAATGTTCTGCACAATAAAGGAAACAAATAGTGTAAAGAGAGAACATACAGAATGGGAGAAAATCTTTCCCAGCTACTCTTCTGATAAAAGATTAATGATTGTATCCAGAATATTCAAAGAACTAAAAAAAACTCAATGCCAAAATAATAATATTAGTAGTAGTAATAATAATAAACCAGTCAATAAATGGGCCAATGAACCAAACAGTCACTTCTCAAAAGAAGTACAAATGGGGGCTGGGGATGTGGTTCAAGCAGTGGCATGCTCGCCTGTCATGCGTGGGGCACTGGGTTCGAACCTCAGCACCACATAAAAATAAAATAAAGATGTTGTGTCCACCAAAAACTAAGAAATAAATATTAAAAAAAGAAGTACAAATGGCCAACAAGTGTATGAAAAAAAAAAGTTCAACATCTTTAGCCATCAGAGGAATGCAAATTTAATCCACCATGAAATTCCATCATGATCATTACAGCTTGAATGGGAATCATCAAAAATACAAATAATGATAAAATGCTGGTGAGTATGCAGGGAGCAGGGGAGGAATCCTTATGCACTATTGATGGCAATGTAAATTAGTATAGTTACTATGGAAATCAGTATAAAGTTTCCTCAAAAACTAAAAATGGAATTACCATATGATCCAGCTATAGCACTTATTGATAATTATCCAAAAGAATCAAAGACAACATAATTTAGAGATGCAAGCATTTCCATGTTTCTAGCTGCACAATTCACGGTAGCCAAATTATGGAACCAGTCTAGGTGCCCATCAACAAATGAACAGATTAAAAATAATGTGATACATATGCACAATGGAGTCTTATTTAGCCATAAAGAATAAAATTATGTCATATGCAGGAAAATAGATGGAACTGGAGAATATCATGTTAAGTAAAATAAGCCAAACTCAGAAAGTCAATGGTTGAATATTTCCTCTCACGTGAAGATGTTGGAGAGAAAAAAACAGGTAAAGGGGATCTCTGAAAATAAAAGGGAGATCATTAAGGGAAGGGAGTCTGGGAAAGGGAGAAAGAGAGGGCAAGGGAAGGTATGGGAGAGTTAAATTGATTTATGTTAAATGCATGTACAAATACACTGCAATGAAACCTGCTATTTTGTGTAATTAATATGTGCCAATAAAATTTTTAAAAATTTTTGAATGTATAAATGGGAAAAATTAACAGGAGAAAAACATTTATGCCTCATGTATGAATGCAAAATACCCAAGGAAAAATGACTAAAGCTCAAAGAGATGACTCTCTGAGTTCAGGCCATCATTCTGCTAAATAAAGAAAGGCATGGGGAAAGATGGTTATGGACAGATTCCCAGGAAATGTATACAGTAAACAAGGGTAAATTTTGTTGTGCCAATTTAATTCACTGTCTTCTCCACAAATTAAGAGTCTTTAGTGATTTGATCAATCCTTCTGGTACAGACAGGGAGACGCTCTTATAGAGATTTCCTCTATAGATATAAATTTCCCTTTCAAAAGTACACCTTCTACCCTGTTTCTTCTACCCACAGTTTCTCCTGTGGCTGCAGTTTCTCAAAATAATCAGCCCAAACCAATTCTTATAGACGTATTGTGGGGTGGCATATTCTGGGCTCCTATAGTCATATTGGGGTAGCATGTTTTGAAACCCATTATCAACCCAAATGTGTAAAGATGCAGAATACCAGTTCCAAGCAGACAGTTAATTTCTAAAACTCACCACAGGTAGATAATTAAACACAAATTACTGGCCTTGGCCAGCCCATGTATAAGCAGGAATCTTAGTGTCTGGAGAAAAACCTGTTTAAATTTTGGCTTAATCATTTTTCTATACTTGTATAATCTTATTAGGCAACATTCATCAATTTACTCAGATAAAAAAGTTCCTTCTCTGTGATAAGTATGATGTTACCACAGAGCACAATATTGGGATCCATCAGATGGCACATCTTCATCAGCAATCATTTCATGTTTGTACATTAGAACATTCTATTGCTGCTCTGTAAAATTAATTTTTGATTTTAAATTTTTAATTTTAATTAAATTAAAACCTAAATCTAAAGTGTGTCATTCCCCCATTAGTTTCCAATGTTATTTAAATGTGACATAGATGTATTACTGAGGGTCCCTTCACAAAACAGATTGGCATTCTCAAAAGGCTTGACTTATCAGAGCTTTTGAAGTAGTGAAGGGAGTAAAGGAACCCATGAAAGATGGCAAAGGCTGCAGAGATTAGCAATATTAGGACTCCATTTCTCCCCCAAGGGCAAGAGGAGGGAAGAATGTTACCAGATACAATGGGTAATCTTGGTTGTTAACTTGACTACATTGAGAGACCCCTAGGAAACTGGTAAAGCACACTTCTGGTTGTGTCTGTGAGGATGTTTCCAGAGATGATTGGCATGTGGATCAGTGACCTGAGGAAGGAAACCCACCCTGAATGTGGGCAACACTATCCAATAGGCTGAGGGCCTGTGTGAAACAAAAAGTGGAAGAACAGGAAAACTTGCAACTGACAACCTCTATTCTTCTAGAGTAGATGCTTTCCTTGCTGCTGTCATTGCCTGCTGACATCAGACTCCAGGTTCTTCAGCCTTTGAATATGAATCAGCAACTCTCTTGGAGCTTTCAAGACTTTAGGTTCAATATGATATGTCAAGAGCTTTGTAATGTTGTGAACAACCAATAGAAAAAAAAAGACTTTAGGTTCAGACTGGGGCTGCATCATTGCTCCCTCCTATTCTGAGGCCTTCTGGATCAAAAGGCCACTGGTTACCCCAGCTCTCCAGCCTACAGATGGCCATTATAGGACAATCTGTATAAGCCAATCTAATAAATCCCCTTTTATAATTATATATTCATTTTATTGGTTCTCCTTATCTAGAGAACCCTACCTAATACACCAGAGCATGGACAAACTTGGAAACCTACAATAAGGGATACCTCAACAGCAATGTTATATGTTATACAGGCTAAAGACCAGTCCCAACCAGAGACTCTCCCCTTGATATAATCAAATGGATCAATGGTGATAAATATTAATGTGATTAATAATAGTAACTAATACTAACACTAATTGAAGTATTACTATGTGGTAACCACTGTTATAAAAATCTACCATATATGTTCTCATACATTCCTCAAAAGGAGTCATGAGGAGCATATTATTTCTATCCCCATTTCTCAGAAAGATGAAATAATGAGCCCAGTCACACAACTTGTAAGGGACTGAGTTCATATTTGAACCCAGACAGTCTGGCTACAGAGGCCACACCCTTAATCACACCAAAAGGACTGGTGTCAATCGAATTCTGTGCAAATGTAATCCTTATAGTGAATTGAGAATCGGGGAATCTGCTCCAAATTCTTTCAGCCAGAGAGATTTCTTTAATTATGTAATGCCTCTCTGAGAACTGTTTTCTGATTCATCTCTGGGGGAGGGAGGAACATAATCCATTTATATGTTGAAATTGTACAATATTTGTCTTTTGAGAGTGTTTTTCTGTGTTTATCTTCAGGATTTTTATGCACAGTTGAACCTGAGACATCCAGTCCACATTCTGCCCCAGCTGTGTGTCTTTCTGTCCACTGCACCCTGCCTACATCCAGGCCTTACATCCGCTCTGAAAGGGACATTCAGAATGTTGTCTCAGAAAGAATTTTCAGTACAGGATAGAATGCTGAATTTTGTTCACTTCTAACTTCACTCCTCCTCTCTTGTTTTTAAATAGGGGAATTTGTACATTCTTGTTCTTTGAAACATTATAATCCAGTGTTTTGCTAAATTCATCATCAAATACATTTTTTAAAATATACATCTCAGTACCACTTTTGACTTTTTATGAATAAATTACTTTAAACAAAGAAGTGGACAAAAATTTTTATAAAGTTTAATTAGTCATCAAAAATGTACACACCCCTGGAGCCACCCCACCCCAAGATCAAATAAAAAATCAGTGGCATTTCAGAAACCCCCTCCCAATCACTGCCCCCACTCTGCTCTGTAAATGCAACCACTTACCAAATGAACATCTAGCACCATGGATGAAGTTTAGATGTGAGGTGTCCCCAAAAAGCTTATGTGTAAAACAATGAAGGATGTTCAGAGGTGAGATGATTACTTAGAGAGCTGCAACCTAAACAATGGATTAATCCACTGATATGGATTAATTGGGCAGTAACTCTTGGCAGGTAGGGTTGGCTAGAAGAGGTAGGTCACAGGGGTGTGGCTTTGGGCATATATTTTATCTCTGGGAAGCAGAGCTCTTTCTCTGCTTCCTTGTCACCATGTCTTGAGCTAATTTCCTCTGCCATAACCTTCTGCCATAAGGTGCTGCCTCACCTTGGACTCAAGCAATGGAGTGAGCCATCTATGGACTGAGGTTTCTGAAATTGTGAGCCAAAATAAACTTTTGCTCCTTTGCGTTATTCTTGTCAGGTCTTTTGGTCAAAGCAGCCAAACACCTAGAGCAACCTGTTTCTTGTTTTTGCATAAATGGAATTGCACAATGTGTACTGTCTGACTCATTCATATTATTATAGAAAGCTGAAATTCATTTATTTTTCTTTCTATATAGCATTCCATCACTTGACTATATGACAATTTTTGTAAATATTCTTCAATTGACAGATACTAGAAAATTGCAGTACATAACTGACAAAGGGCCTATATGTAAAACACAAAGGGATTTGCTTCAAAACAACTGGCAATCTAATAGAAAAAATACAATATTCAAAAAAAAACAAGAAACACAAGATGTTCAATTTTATTAATCATCCTGGAAATATAAATTAAAGCCATGATGAGAGGATGAAGATAAGAAGCAAAACAGGTTACTGTATAACCTTGGAGTACAATTCATACAATGACTTAGGAAAACAATTTAGCATTATTGACTAAAATAAACATTTAATTTCTAACTGTAAACTCATTTATGTTATCAAATGCATTCTTCAAATACAAGTTTAGAGAAACATGATGCGCTATAAAACTGCATTTGGGGCCTTAACATCTTACAAATGTAATGTGTCCTTAGAATTAAGTAATTGTTAAAAAGGTCCAATAGTAACTTATAATACATTAATTTTTTTAAAAAAAAGTTGTCTGTTTTAATCTCATTGTCCTCTGCCCAGATCATACCTTAGAGTACTGCATCCAAATATTTTTGATATCACATTAGTAATTGAAATATAAACATGGAGAAAATTTTTGCCCATACTCTTAGTGATTAAATAATGTATTATCCACTAAACACTTGCTGGTGCCAGAGATAGCACTAAGCTTTAGAAGCAGGTTGGAGAACAGGAAATAAAGACAAAGCATTTTAATCTCTTCAAGTCTGTCTACATTCTTCTCATTGTACTCATTCTCCCCAGGTAATACCATAAATTTTCAGTCTTCTGAGAGTCTTTGCTTGTTATCTTGCCTTTTTTTGTTGTTGTTGTTTTTAACCCCTGGACCAGGGACTGAACTCACAGGCACTGGACCACTGAGCCACATCCCCATCCCTATTTTGTATTTTATTTAGGGACTCACTGAGTCCCTTAATGCCTCCATATTGCTGAGGCTGACTTTGAACTCACCATCCTCCTGCTTCAGCCCTCCTGAGCCACTGGGATTACAGGGGTGTGCCACAGAGCCCCGCATCTTGCTATTTTCTTGTGCAATCTGATTCCTCCTATTGGCACCAGACTTAACCTCTCCCTACCACTGGATGTCCAATTCAGCTTGAGCATGGCATCAGACTATTCGGTGGTTCTTCATCATCTTTTGCTCAGAGAATAACCTATAGTCATTTCAGTTTGTGTCATAAAAGCAGAAACATTTCGAACTGCAACAGTGATTTCTTTCAGAAGGGAAACCTGCTGACCAGGGGAATAGGACAGACTTATATTTCACTCTGTACTGTTTTTATTGCTGTTTAATTTGGTACAATGACAAGGTATTATCCATTCAAAAGGTATTTTTTAAAGTATGTTATAGACTCTCCATCTTGATAATAGGTGAGTTACAAATTTGGTCCTGAGCAACCAGATAGACAAGAAATGATGGGAAAATGACCATAATTAAGTCACATATTAAAATAAAAACCAAACCATCTCCTGAGAACAAGCCCAGGTGTACCTTACTATAAAAACAACATCAAAGAGGTGATTTTCACACCTGCTTGAGCAGGTATAAGGCCCTGGATTCAATCCCCAGCTATAAAGAAAAACAAGGCAGTTTTCCTGGAGTCCTTTACAATGAAGGGAGCACTGTATAGGGCCAGTCTTCAACAATTATTCCGAAATAAATTCAATGGTAACTTTCAGGCTGCTGATTCTTGGGGCATCCCTCCAGATAAACCAAAAGCATAACTCAACAGCAATTCTCCCAGGGGCCGGCCATCTCATTTTGATGGATTTACATGCTCCATTCAAACTGGACCTGGTAAATGGTCAATACCAAAACCAAACAAACAAAATATATTTCTTTTAATTGTGTATATGAAAGAACAACTGGCACAAATCAGAGTTTCTGACATTCAAACAGTCAAATTCCAAAGTAATCTGCCTACCTTCACTATCAGGGATATTGTAAAACAAACTGTGTTGGGTAGAAGATTGGAGACAATACCTTCTAAGATCCTTGCATACATTAAGATTCCAAAAGATGGTGCATGCAGGCATCTTGAAAATACTTTAAGTTCCATTGCATCTCTCTGTGATAGGTGTCATTGTCTAAATAAATTTTAGACCTGTGCCTGCCTTGCTCATAGCCTTTCTGGTAACTGAGAAACTTCCTGAATGGAGGTAGAGATTCTATTAGCGTTGATTTAAAGGAATTCTAAAAAGCTAAATTTGTAGCTGGTGAAGAGGACCCAGGAGTTTTGAGCCCAGTTCCACATCTATTATCTACTTCCATACTTAATACATAATTCTCCCCCAAAACAAGCAGCACTGCTCCATCTCTGACCCTAGATTTTCTAATCCAACAGACAAGAGGAAAGTAAGTCAGCCTCGTTCTGCACAAAGCCACAGTAAAACTCAGAGCTCCAAACCTTCACTGTGCACTCATATACGCATGTGCACAGGTACACACAGACACGTGCACATGCCACGCATTTTAAATTAAGAAGTTCTTTTATTAAAAGGAAAAAAGGAGGAGGGAGAGAAGGAAGAAAAAAAGAGGAGGGGAGGGAGGGAAAGAATAGGATGAAAAGGGAGGGGAAAAGAGGAGAGAAAAGGGGAGCAGAGAGGAAGGGTGGAGGAGAGATAGGAGAAAGAGCAAGACCAGAACTTGGTGGGTCTAGTTCGCAAAGGAGGGAGGGGAGGAGATAAACGTACTTTCCACCCAGGAAGAAGCCTGGTGCTCACTTTGCCAAGACACCACACGTACCTCTGTCGCCTTATTCCTTTGGTGCCTAAAAGGTAAGCACAGTACCACTTTTTCTAGCCTGTGGCTAAAGGGAAATAGGAGATGGAAAAGGTTGCAAAGCATCTGGCCGGGAGTATATGCAAACTAAATCAAACGTATTGTTCAAAATTTACAGTGGGTAATCTCTTCTTTTTTCTTATTTCTTTTCAATATCGAATGAAGGGCTGACCAGCAAGGTCAAACTCCCCTTATTAATGAGGCATTGCTGGGGCTCTGTCTCATTAGGGCACTCAGAACTGTGCATTTACTGCAATTTGCAGCACTTAATAGAGAAAGGTCAGAGCGGGTCACGTTCAATTTCCACTTGGCAGAGGGAGGAAAAATGGAAGCAATTCATTTGCACAAATTTGAATAATTCTTCTCAGTCTCCTTTTCTTTATCTACGTATGGATAATTCCTGAATCTTACCTCACTCACAATCATTTCAGAACTGCCAACTGCCAGATTTCTATGAAGGCTGTAATGGAGCTGACAGATTCTATGAATCCAGGTGTCAAAATAAAGCCTCAGGCTTCTTCCCCCACCCCCCTTCTCACAACAGGGAATAGGAGTTGCCTCTAGTGAGCTCTTAAACTTATCATAAATGTATCAAGATTGCTGTGGGCCATGAAACAGCTGTAGACAATTAATCTTTCCACAATTCTTCGGCATAAGAATTGCTTTCCCCGCAAAGTAACATCTGCCGTGCTAAGGTGATTATTCACGGCCGATGGGCGCCACCATAGTTTTATGCATAGAGCCATCAGTGGCAATGAAGCAAAATTTATAGTTTTCCCTGGTTCAGTAAAAATAACATTTCAGCTGCATTAAAACATCATCCATCAGCATTGTCCCAGAGCCCAGAGCCCCATCTCATCCAAAGAAATTAAAAAGTATTCATTTTAATGCTAACTTCTGAAGCTTGAGATGACATTACTGCCTATTTTGGTGGGGGCGGGGTTACCATCATGGAGGAAGATGGAAGGAAAAGGTTATGTAGCACAGTGAACTGAGTGTTAAATGTGCTACTAGATAGTAAGGATAGATAGTCACTGGACTGCTCATTCTTATTTATTCATAACCCCTGAATGCTTAATCAAAAATCCTTGAATCAAATCGAACAACTAAGGAAAGAAAGTTATTTCACACAAGCAATATAATTCCTTGGCTTCGAGGGAAAGGTATAAAATGGATGCTGAAGTAATAGCTGCCTTTTCCAATTTGGTGGGCATTTTGTTTCATTAAAACAGTTGCTTAAACATTTGTCTACAGAGTAAGATTTACCTGGGGGGAAAAATGAGTGTTTTCTTTTGAGCCTCACTCAGCATTTTGTCAAGTTCAGGGTTTTCTCTTAAAAGTGAAGGAGGTCTCCTTGTAGTTTGGAACTCTACTTAGGGAAAATGACAAGTTTTAGAATTGACAGTATGGATGCTCAAATATAATAAAATAGAGGCAGAGAGAGGGGGGCTCATCTTGTCTACCCAGACCTTTGTACAACATAGTTCTCCAAATACATCAATTTGCCATGGAATATAAGTAATATGTTATATTCACACTCACACCTGCTGCTTTTCACTAAGCCAATCTTATGTGTTTAAAATTTCACACAATTAATCCATCCAGTCAATGTTTATTTGAGAACCATGTTCCAACTCCCATGCTCTGTGCTGGAAGTGCAAGTACATGTAAAAGACAGGCCCTGCCTTTGGGGAGCTTGAAGTCCAGAGGGAAATCACATAAATAAATAAATTTCCATTATAGGTGACATAATAAAAGCATAAAAAAAAAAGCTATGGTTCCCTACAAAACAGTTGCTCAGATAAAGTAAATGAATGAAGGTGTCAATTCAGAAAAATTAAGGATATTTGCATACCCACCACTTGAGGCATTGATAATTGTACCATCATACCTAAAAATATAACTCTTCAAGGTCATAAACAAATTAACTTACAAAGTCACACACAAAAAAATAAAAAATAAAAATAAAACAGCTGAAAAGCAATGAACTGGAAGGTTAGGATTTTGGCTCCAATACTATAGCACTAATATTTCAGTGGTGCTGCCTCTGAGTGAGGTTTTATAAGGTGCAATGCTCTATAAAGGATCTCTCAAAATCGATGTTTGTCCTTGGCATGTTTTCATCCAAAAGTGAAAGCTAATCATTTTTTACTCATTGGAGATTCTCCTAATTTCACAGTCAATGAAACACAGATTTCACTGCAAGCCAAAAGTTGAATTTCACAAAGGTCAAAGGGAAAGTTCAAGTTGCTGTGTCAGTGAGTCTCAAACCACAGGATGAGATGTGCTGATCTGTCACAGCAGAATAACCTCAACATGGAGTGACTCCTTGTCCGACCGGGACATTCAGGAAAGCACAGATCCACAGAATACATCCATGTCACAGCAACATTCAACAGTATTTTAAAGTTGATCCTTTTCTCTATGGTTTTCCAATTTAAAATACTAATATTTGTCAAGTTGTATGGAGACTTGTGACCTTTGGTGAAAGAATACTTGCAAATCTCTTCAGCAAACATATTCTTAATTGAATTTAAGGTTTACACATATAAAGACAGTTTTTAAATAAAATATTTAAAGTTGTATATATATATATATATATATATATATATGAGATTTTCATATGTATGATATAAAATTATAGTTACATGTGTATATTATACAATTATTATATATAAACATTATATATAATTTATAAACATAGTTTATATAATATGTAAATATTGTATATAAATATGCAGTAGTTATATGTTATAAACATGTATTATATAATCTCATGTATAATATATAAAACATTATAAATATATTTTATAATATAACTTAAAATTATATTGATAACTAAATATATGAAAAACTCTGTAAAGATAGATCTCTGAATATTTATGTTCCATTCATATATGCAGATATCCAAATAATTATGTTAAAATCCCATCAAATGATCTTTCCATAATGTATGTCTCTTCAGCTCTTCTTGAAGGTACATAAACAGAAGTTCCATGAAGAAAAATGGTTCTGAAGGGATAGAAAAAAGAAGCTGACGATACAAGGAAAAAAATGATCCCAATGAAAAAGAAAAGTTTGCTGCATAAAGGGTATACACTGATATTCTTAGGTTTAAAACTGCATGTATAATAAATGAAAAAATAAAAGAGATCACATAATCCAGAATAACTTTTTCTAAGTGCACAAAGCTGTAGGAATGTTCTTTTTTGAAAGGTAAAATTCAGAATGACCAAGGATTGGGAGAAACTCTATTTTAAAAAATATGCCTTTTTAAGTATGTTTATTGTCACAGAAGCAAAGAGAGTAACATAGCAAACTCAATGTATGTGCTAGTGAGTTAGTCAGCTTTGTGTTGTTATGACCAAAATACCTCACCAGAACAATTTAGAGGAGAAAAAGTTTATTGTTGGCTCATGGTTTCAGAGGTTCAGTGCACTGATTCCACAGCTATGGGCCTAAAATGAGGCCAAATATCATGGCAAAGACATGGTGGAGGAAATCTGTCAGCTCATGACAGCCAGGAAACAGAGAGACAGAGCAAAGAGCCAGGAACAAGATATAGTCCAAAGACACACACCTGCAACTTATTTCCTCCACTCATGTACCACATGTCTATAGTTACTACCTAATAGTCTATTTAATTTTTTAAACAATCAATCGGATTCTCCACTGATGAGATTACAGCTCTCCCCATCTAATCATTTCACCTCTGAGCATTCCTAAATTGCCTAACACGTAAGTTTTGGGGAATCATCAATGGTCCAAACCATCAAAGGTGGGTAACTTTACTGACAGTGAAGAGAGGTCAGCACTGGTTTATCCTGTTTTGTTTCAATCTTATCTATCTATAACATGATTTTCACTCAAGAGAACAAAGGGCCAATATGTTTTAAGAGCAGTTAAAGCCCAAGAAAGGTGGAAGATAATAAGGTAATGTCCAGGAATTTTACATAAATTCAAGTTTATGATCCAAAATAATCAGCAGTAATCCCACAACCGTAATCCCACAATCACTGTCAAAATCCTAAGAACAGGGGAAGGAAAGTTCCCAAATATTAGATAGGAGAAAACATCTATATTTTCAAAATAAATAAAAAGTGGGTCAAAAAAATTTTATATTGAATCCAAGGATAATTTTAGATGGATGATGAAAATAGGGTTCACCTGGATAAACTGAAGTAGTTCCCTTACCCCTGGAACTTCTAGACTGGCAAGTAGGAAGAAGCAAAAACCATCTTGATTTTATTAGAGCATTTAATGAAGATGCCTCAGATCTTTGTTTTCAAGATGGAGAAATGTGAGCTGGATGAACGGGAACATGCAATATTTATAGTTGACTGAATTGTGTTGTTAATTAAGTAATTGAAGGAACCCTGAGGAAGCTGGTAGCTGGAGTATATGTATAAGATTCTGTGCACTCAGTATTACTTTTGTAAAAGAAGACTTGTCTCTCATATTATTGCTGGCGCAGAATGAGAAGAAATGCTAACCATGCACAGGACTGCCAGCTTCACAAATTTTAAGTGAGTTGACAGCTGGTTGGCAAATGATAAGTAATAAGATAAAATGGAATAAGAATAAATGTAAATCCTAATATCCACATTCAATAAATAGCAGCCCACAAGCCAACCTCAAGCTAAACTGTGACCTAATAAAAGAAGTCCCACTAATGCCAGTAGTACCATAGGTATATTTAACTTTAAAAAAACAAGGTTCTAGCCAAGAATGGTGGCACATGCCTATAATCCTGTGGCAGCTCAGGAGGCTGAAACAGGAGGATCGTGAGTTCAAAGCCAGCCTCAGCAACAGTGAGGTACTAAGTAACTCAGTGAGACCCTGTCTTTAAATAAAATACAATATAGGTCTGGGAATGTGTCTCAGTGGTTGAGTGTCCCTGAGTTCAATCCCTGGTTACCCTCACCACTACCACCCAAAAAAAAAACTAAGGGTCTATATTTTGTTCTAGAAATTATGTGTAAAAGAAATATAACTCAGCATTATAAAAGACATTTGTAATAAGCCAACAGCAAATATTATATTGGACTGAGAAAAGGAGAAAGCATTCTAAGATCTGGAGCAAGACAAGGATGTGCACTTTCACCACTTTTATTCAATATAGTGCTAGAAGTCTTAGTTGGAGCAACCAAGCAAGAGAAAGAAAATGGGCATCCAATTTGGAAAAGAAGAAAAAGAAATTGTTAGTTTGTAGATGACATGATCATACACATAGAAAACCCATAAACCCCACCAAATTAGAACTAATAAGTGAATTCAGCAAATTTGCAGGATGCAAAATCAACATTAAAAAATAAGCAGTGGGGCTGGGGTTGTGGCTTAGTGGTAGAGTGTTTGCCTGGCATGTATAAGGCACTGGGTTCGATCCTCAGCACCACAAATAAATAAATTAAATTAAGGTTTTGTGTCCATCTACAACTAAAGATTTTTTTAAAAATTAGTAGTGCTGCTATATACCAATAGCAAATTACTTGAAATAGAATTCAAGAAAGCAATTCCATTTAAAATAGATACAAAAATTAAATACCTAGAAATAAATTTAACCCATAAGTTTATTGAAAGATCTCTATAATGAAAATTATAAAACTTTGTTGAAAGAAATTGAAGAGGATAGCTAAAAAGTAAAAGACATCCCATGTTCATGGATAAGAAATCAATATTGTTTAAATGGCCATACTGCCCAATGCAATCCCTATCAAAATACCAATGACATTCTTCACAAAACTAGAAAAACAACCCTAAAATGTAAAGGAAATCATAAATAAAACCCAAATAGCCATAACATATTCAGCAAAAAGAACAAAACAGGAGGAATTACACGACCTGACTAAATTTTATTACAAAGCTAAAGTAATAAAAACAGCCTGGTATATTGGCATAAAAACAGGTATATAAACCAACGGAAAAGAATAAAAAGCCTAGACATATATTCACATCTACAGCCAATTTCTTTTCTATGAATGTGCTAAGAACATGCATTGGAGAAAGAATAGTTTTTTCAATAAATGGTTCTGGAAAAATTGAATGTTCACAAGTAGAAAAACAAAACTAGACCCTTATCTCTCACCAGTAACAAAAATCAACTCAAAATGGATAAAAACTTTAATGTAAGAATTGAAACTATGAAATTACTAGAAAAGAGCATAGGAATTAGGAATGGGCAAGGATTTTTCAGACAAGCATGGGAAACAAAAGTAAAATGTAAATAAAAATATACAAATTGGATGACATCAATTTAAAAAGCTTCTGCAAAGCAAAGGCAATGTTCAAAAATGTGCAGGAGGCTGGGATTGTGGCTCAGTGACAGAGCACTTGCCTCTCACGTCTGAGGCACTGGATTCGATCCTCAGCACCACATAAAAATAAATAAATAACAAAGTTATTGTGTCCATCTACGACTAAAAAAATTTAAAAAGAGTGCAGAGACAGCCTATAGAATGGGGGGAAATTGCAAACTATATATTAAACAAGGAGTTAATGTTCCAAATATATAAGGAACTCCCAAGAACTCAACAGTATAAAAATTGAAAATTAAAATTAAAAATAACCCGATTAAATAATGGGAAATAGGCCTAAATATATATTTTTTAAAAAGAAGAAATACAATTGGCCAAAAGATATATGATAAAAAATTCTCAACGTAAGTAATCATTAGGGAAATGCAAATCAAACCACAATGAGATAACAACTCACCTCAGGAACAATGACTATAATGGAAAAGACAAAAGAAAAGTGCTGAAAAAGATATAGAGAAAAGGGAGCACTGTACAGTGTTAGTGGTGATATAAACTAGTACAGCCATTATGGAAAACAGAATGGCAATTCAGAAAAGCTTTAAAAATTGAACTGTCATATGATTCAGTAATTCCACTTCAAGGTATATATCCACAGGAAATGAAATCAGTATATCCAAGAAATATCTGTGCTCCTATGTACATTGCAGTACTCATCACAATAGCCAAGAATTATAACAATCTGAGTGTCCACTAACTGATTAATAGGTTTTCTTAAACCTGTACATAGACACAATGGGATACTATTCAGCCATTAAAAAAAAAAAATGAAATCCTGTCATTTACAACAACATGGATGGAACTGGAGATCATTTTGCTAAGTGAAATAAGCTAGGAATAGAAAAACAAATGACATAAAGTTATCAGTCACATTTACAATGTGAACAGTTTGAGCTCGTGGAACTTGAGAGTAGAATGTTGGGCACTAGATGCTCAGGAGAGCTGGGGGTGAGGAGGAAGGGGAAAGGTTGATCAATGGGTACTAAGTTACAGTTAAGTTAGGAGTGAGAAATTCTACTGTGCTATTATCCTGTATATTTCAAAAAGCTCGAAGAAAGGATTTTGAATGTTTTCACCATAGAGAAATGATAAATAAGCCTGGTGCCATGACAAAAGCCTGTAATCCCCACATCTCAGGAGTCTGAGGCAGGAGGATTGCAAGTCCCAGGCCAGCCTGGATAACTAGTGAGACTCCGTCTCCAAATATTTAAAAAGGCTGGGGATATAGCTCAGTGGTAGATCATCTCCAGTGCAGAAAGAAAAAAAGATAAATGCTTGAGGAGATAGATATGTTTAACCTGGCTTACACATTATGCAATGTATACATGTATTGAAGTATTACACGGTAGTCCATTGACATAGAGAATTTTATGTTTTATGTATCAGTTAAAAATAAATTTTAAAAGGTAAAACAGAAACAAAAATAAAAATAGGCAGTATTAAAAAAGGGTAGTACAAATTCCATCAAATGTTAAAAAAACTGGGAAAACTATAATAAATAAATCTGGTTGTAACTGACTTGAAAATGGTTTGGCAGAGCATTTGGAAAATAACAGGTCTGTAATCTATGTTGAGGACTACTTTGTCATTCAAGAACTAAGGGTCCTACTAAGAACTGTCATTTTTTAAAAATCTAGGTCAATTCATACTTCGCACATAAAATAATTCCAGGAGGATCTAATAGTTAAGTAAATAAATTTAAGAAAGTAAAGAAAATGTAGATATTTTTCTAATTCTTGAATGAAGAACAAATTTCTGGGAATAAAAAAAACAGAATCATAAAAAAGATAGGAGACATTGAAAATAATGTAAGACCTATTTTATGTCTTTATAACAGAATTAGAAAGAAGTCTGTGTGGGGAAAAAAGGAAAAAATAAAAAGTAAACAAGAAATTGAGAAAATATATGTAGTGATATTAAAGACAATAGGTTAATGTCCTGGAAAAAATAAAAACTTCACAATAAATTGATTAAAAATTTAAGACCTTAGTAAATAAACAAATACAGCAACTAGACAAGTCACAAAAGAATAATAAAATTGTATAACAAATATTTGAAATTTTTTTGTTTATAATCAAACAATAAAATAATACAATACCATTTGCCTGCTAACTTAACAATTATTTTAAAATAAGAAAATCTAATATTTGCAAAAGTATACTGAAATGAATGCTTTCACAGAATATTGGTAAAAACATAAATTAGTGATGCATTTCTAGAAAGAAATTTGGCAATATGAATGAAGAGCATGGAATATGTTCTTGCACTTTGATCCAGAAACTCCTCTTTTGGAATTTTTTGAGGAGTATCCTCAAAAAATAATTCAATTTACAGGGAATTAATTTTTAAAAACTTAAAGCATGAAAATATTTGCCTAATAATTTTAATACAATATATAAATATTTAATAAAAGAAGAGTATCAAATGGGATGTGTTTTTACAACAAGATGCTAAATGCATAGGTAAATGTGCACTGCAATCTCGATTTGTGTGTTGAATTCATACGTTGTATACCCAGCACCTCAGAATGTGCCTGTATTTGGAGATACAGTCGGTACTTAGGTAATTAAACTCAAATGAGGCCATTAAGGTGTACCCTAACCCAATCTGATCCATATCCTCATAAGATGAGGAGACTAAGACACCCCAAAAGGAGACAGCAAGGGCACATGTGCATAGAGGAACAACCATGTGAAGAGATCACAAGAGGTGGCCATTCACACACCAAACTGAAAGGCCTCAAGAGAGACCAACCCAGCTGCACCTTGATTTTGGACTTTCAGTCTGCAGAACTTTGAGAATATACACTTTTATTGTTTAAGCCACCCAATCTAAAATATTTGTTATAGTACTTCTGGCAAACTAAGCATGCTCAAAGGTAAAAGAAGGAGATATATTTGTGTATATAATAGGATCAAAATGGTTTGAATTATTTCTTAGAGAAAGACTAAAAGGAAGTAGGTAGTATAATGATGATGGTTATTGTTTCTGAGTGGTAGAATTATAAGGAATTAGCTCACAGCATTATAGAGGCTAACAAGCCCCAAGATCATGAGGTGAGTAGACAAGCTGGAACCCCAGGAGAGCAGATGGTATCACTCCAGTCCAAAAGCCCATAGACTAGAGACCCAGGAAGAGCTGAGGGTTCAGAATGAGTCAAAGGACAGGAAAAACCCATTGTCCCAGTTCAAAGCAGTCAGGCAGGAGGAAGTCTTTCTTACTCAGGAGAGGGTCAGCCTTTTTGTTCTATTAAGGCCTTCAACTGATTGGAAGAGGCCTACCCAAATTAGAGAGAGCCATCCCTTTTACACCATCTATACCTTTAAATTTTAATCTCATCGAAAACCACTCAGAATAATGTTTGACCAAATATCTGAGTATCCTGTGGTCCAGTCAAATTGACAAATAAAATTTAACCATCTCAGAGGTGAAAGTTTAGATTGGCAACCTACACAATCCTTTGATCATGAAACTAAGGATACAAGACTACCAACATATGCAAAAATATTTCCTAGTCCTCAAAGTGTCACTGTTTCTAGAAAATTTGAGTCTAGAACTAGTTTGGGTATGTTTATATATAAAATCATGATATCTATAATGCTTGAAAAAATAAATAGAAGAGTGCAATCTTTGAAGAACACCTTATAGATTTGAAGGTTCCCATAATTCAGGGTTAAGAGGTTCCAACCACTAGCCTGTTGCGCTAGGAAAGATCTAGAAATTCAGTTGATTATAGGTAGGAGGTATATTTCTGCATTTGTTTATTTACAAATTGATATTTTTAATTTCAATGAGATATGGTTTATATAGAGTAAATATACAGATTTTAAGTTTACATTTTGGTGAATTTTGATAAATTATCCACCCATCAACCATCATCTGAGTCAAGATATAGAACATTTCCATAAATCCATAAAATTCTCCTGGGCTACTTACTAGTAGACACACCAGCCCTGGGAGTCAGAGGCTTCTCATTTCCCACTAGACCAGTTGGCCTCGGTTGGAAACACAACCCAGGAGAGGAGGTTTCCATGTGCAGATGCACTAAGAATGTCTCAGCTAGGCCTACTTAGCTTGTGTGAAGTCCAACTAGAATACAGTCAGTGCTCCTATTTCTACATAAATGAAGTCAAACAAAATGTATTAATTTGTGTTTCTTTTGCCCAACATAACATTTTTGAGATCCACCTATATTTGTGTGTATCAGTAATTTGGGGTTTGAGTTTTGTTGTTGTTTTGCTAATTTGTCTTCTATTGTGTGGGCATACCGTAATTGCTGATGCATGCAACTATTTATTGATTGATGCCTTGGCAGTTTCCAGGTTTTTTTAAACTATTATTATTAAAGCTGCTATGAACATTAAAAAAAAAGTACAATCACAGAGAACTCAAAATGTTCATAAATTTTAAAAGTTAATGAATTGGAATTAGCTTTCCTACTTGCTATTTCTCTGGATATGCATCAATTCCTATTTAAAACAAAAATGTAGCAGCAACCATGAACTGTTCAGAACTCCTATTTGAAAATATATACATATATATACTATATATGCTATATATAAACATATATACATGTAATTTATATATATATTACACATCATGAAATATACCGGATTTAAAACCTTAAATCTGAAGTTCCAGTTCCTGTTCTGCCTATAACAGTATGATTTTGAGTTGATTATTTATCTGTTGAAATTTTTCTCTTGCTTCGTCTGTTTCAAAGTATCATTTCAAAAATCCAAATCATGACTATCCTACAAACATAGAATGAACACATGCCAATCATTTAAACTCATTAATAAAGAAACCAGCTGAATGGTAAAGCCATTTGAAAGGATTATAAAAGAAGCAGAAAAAAAGATGCTGGCATAGATTTGCTAAATTAGGTAACGAAATAGAATAAAATATGCTACTAACTAGTGTCTTACAGAACAATAAAACCTTGGGGTTAACTATTTTACCAGACAGAAGTTATGTACATGCCTACCAAACAAAGGTCTTATTCTACCAGCTGGAATCATTTCCATCTCTATCAGTTTTCTACAAGTTAACATCTATGCTTCCAGGGTAAAAAATATCCTAATCAACAGTAATTATCCAAGATACCTATCCCAGGAGAATCAGATAATCTTCTTAGTTGCTACAACATTGAAAAGATGTGGAGTTATCTTTTTGTCTACATCCAAGTTATGAAATTTTTTCTTAGGATTTGACTATCAAAAATAAACTGTCTTGGGGCTGGGGATGTGGCTCAAGCGGTAGCGCGCTCGCCTGGCATGCGTGCGGCCCGGGTTCGATCCTCAGCACCACATACAAATGGAGATGTTGTTGTGTCTGCCGAAAACTAAAAATAAACTGTCTTTGTTATGAGGCTTAAATAAGAAAATAGACATGGGAGCATTTTGCTCTGAAAAGCAATATAAAATATCATTATCATTACCTGTGGCTTTCTAACAAAATCAGCCTCCACTAGATACTTTCACCTACTCACTGCCTCTTTTCCTCTGTTTTCACAATCTTCATCCACTATCCACTTTCTTCCTTACCACCTTCTATGTCTATAAACCACCAAACCCAATCCATTGATCTCCTCAATATCTCCCATCTCTTTAGTTATCTCCACTTTAATGCCACACCTTAGAATCTCCTTCCTAGTATCTAAGAGCTGCCCCTCCCTTTACTGATTTGATCTCGTGACTGTACTTCCTCAGTCCTAACACATCAGACTATGTAATAAAATATTTTAATCTCTGTATCCCTTTTCTGGTGTGTGTGTGTGTATGTGTGTGTGTGTGTGTGTGTGTGTGTGTGTGTGTGTGTGTATAACTCAGGGCTTTGAGCATGCTGAGCACATGCTCTACGGTTGAGCTATCCCTCCTCAGACTCTTTATCCCTTATTTTTTTTTCTTTCTTTCTTTTATTTTATTTTTTTTAATTTTTTTATTGGTTGTTCAAAACATTACATATCCCTTATTTTTTGAAAGGATGTTTCCTTTGCTGTCTTGTTCAATACTTACATCCCAGCATTTGGCCTCTTGTAGAAGCTCAATAAATATTTAACTAAATGTATCCATGGAAAGAAAATAAGCCGTTCACCAAAATAAAATTTGCACAGCAAGTACATCATGAGTTGGAGGTCAGCCGGGGCAATATAGTGAGACCCCATCTCAAGAGGAAGGAAAAAAAAAGTTTGCACATAATTTTAAAAAATAAAGGGCTATTATAAAAGGATGTAAGGGAAGGGAAATCATAGAGTTGCAAGGACCTTAGAAATCATGTTCATTGCCATGCTCATTTTTTTTCTCACATAAGGAATCCAAAGAGTTAATCAATTTGCTCAAAATTACTCAAGTTAGTAACAAAGCTGGGACACCCACCTTGGTCCCATGACTCCCTGGTACAATAGCAGCATACAGAGATTGTCTGAAAGAGAGAGGATGGGACAAGCTAAATGTCTCCTTTACTCTTAGCAAGGGTGCTTAGCACTGTCACTTCTTCTCCATTCAAGTTTCAAGGTAATACTTAAGAGCTCCAGGGACACTATTCTGATTCATTGCTCCCTGGGCCCATGCCCATTCACCTTACATCTGAGTAATAATGTCTCCCCATGAGACTGTGCTGTCATTCTCCTAGGAGTCCTTGAATATTCTCAACAGTCTTGTGGGAAATGGAGGGTTAGGGGTTGCTTTTCCATAGAAGATGCAAAGTGGCTAATTTCCTTTCCTCCCCCACACACCCATTTCAAACTCATCCATCAGGTCTCGGGGAAAATACAATACATGAAACAACAAGAATAAAAGCCTTTATATTAAATTCCTTGTGGGTGAACTTTGCAGATAAAGCAGAACAATCTGATCTTAGCAAGTTAAATGGTTTGCAAATCACAATGTGCTGCACCCTTCAGATGTATCCTTATGTAAAATAAATCACCTAGTATTATCATAACAGTATTTGGGAAATTTGCAAGTTCAGTGGAGTGAGAGGGGTTTGGTTCAGAAAAATCTGCATATATAAAATTTACATTTGTATGAATTTAGATCATGAGTCTCCAGCCATTTGAGAAGCAACTAATTTTTCATTTATCTTAAGCCATAATAGCTAGTAGGAATATCAGGACAAGGGAATAGGAGACTAGTATGTAAAGGGAGGGAAGGGAAGGAAAGAATAAAAAAATGCTACCATTAAATCCCCAAGTATATAGAACTAGAGCCAACAGTAAGGAGAGAGTTTGTAATTATGGTACTCACTTCTGGAAACCATAGCAAGTTTCACACAAAGATCATAGGAGGACTGGAGAAAGGTAGAAGATATTTTGGTGGAAGGCAATCTGTTGATTGCAGACCATACACACACACACACACACACACACACACACACACACACACATAAATGTCGTACCCTTTGCTCTTTGTATATGTGAGTTCTAAAGTGGATTTGGAGGACCAAATTCAAGAATGAGCATCTGTGGATTTTGGTATCCTGAAATCAATTCCTGGATACACACAGGTATGCACACATGTATAAGAGGTTCTATTTCCTAAGCAAACAAAAAATATGAACAGCTTGCAGTTAATAGGCTATGTAATTTCACCTTATGCCTTGCTACTACCATATATTTTCCTATCACTGGAACATGTTTGAAAACAACTTCCCAGGATTAGAATTTAAACTTAAGCATTTAAGAGAGGTACACAACATAAATCATACAACGATGGAAACTGCAACCTAAATTAGCATATGGATGTTTGTGTATGTGTAGATTTCAGAGAAGCTGAAGTTGTGTATCCAGCCAGCATTGGGTGAACTGTAGGCCCAGCTGCTGTCCCCCACCAAGAAAGTGGGCTAGTAGCTCAGCCATCGATCAGGACCCTCCAGCAGATCAGCAACACCATGTTCAACTTTCAACGTGCAGTGACTGCTGTAACCCTCCAGCCTGGCAGTTCTCACAGATGTCACTCTACTTATTGTTCAACCCTAATCCAGAACCATAGAGGGAAGGAAATTTTGTGGAACTTAGTGAACACACAGTGCAAACCAACCCCATGAATACATGCAGATTTTTTTTTCTTAGTTTTGTTTTGCTTTCCTCTTTCCATGATATGGTTCCACTAATTATGAACCACATCAATGAACCACTGTAGACAGAACAGTAAGATTACTCTCCACACTGGCAATGTACTTTTGTGTGCAGATAAAATCAATAATTTGGATTTCCAACTCCCAATTCAGATGGGAATTTTTTTTTTTTTTGGTCCATAAGTTCACTGATTTTTTTAAACCAAAAGTTATGTTTCTATAATAAAAAGAACCTTGAAAATCATACCAAGAGTAAATGTCCTTCATTTTCTAGTAATACAAGGGGAGAAAATAAGTAGGTTTAAAGCAAAGGAGAAGACAATTTAAATCTTTATCCTCCCCCGGTGCTTAAAAAGTCCACCTTCTTTTATACATATAGTTATTTACTGTAACTTAACTTCACTAGTGTAAAAGATTATTTCATTTTAAATGTTGAGGTCTTTTAAATATAAGAACTCAAGAGCAGATGACAGCTTCTTTTTCAAACACATTAAACTGTTATCTCTATCTGATTTTTTCAAAATTGTGAGGTACAAATTATCCAGAGCATAACACTTCAAGACTCTTTTCTGGCCTGTAAAGTCAACAGTTATAGTGGTAAAGTTTAATCAATCCCATAAAATGTTACTCAGAAAGTGACCTCGAGTTATGCCTGAAGTACATCTCCTACATTAAAAAGCACTTTCGATGCAGCCGGAACAGTGTTATTGAAAGAGATAACTAATAGATACCTGGATGAGGGTGGCCAAAAGGGAGGGGGCGGGAAGGAAAGTCAAATGGGAAAGAAGGCCACAAAAATCCCATTTTCAATTATTTCCCTAAGGAGATGTGGTTGCATAGATGAATGCACAGGTTGAATAATAAAGGTCTTTTATGTAATTTCAAGTGGAGGTTTCCATGAATTTCATAGTGAAAGAAGACACAGTGCTTCCTTCCAGCACACACCAGATTCCAACATATAAAGCAGAAGCAGTGGCTTGAGCAGAGGTCACTAACACAAGTACCTGTCTTGGAGATTTCAGCACTGTGCACACCAATTATTTTTTTAATAAATAAAGCTTTTGATGTTCATGACACATGCCAGAAATATAACTCTTCACTTCTAAATTCACACACACACACACACACACACACACACACACACATGCACATACACACACACAATATGTATGCACCAGTATTTTGTTCATTTAAATAAATATATGCATGCATAAGAACTTAATATTTATTTGAATTTGAAAGTGCACATTTTAAAAAGAAAGGTTAGTTAAAACAACACCATTTTGGAGTAGAAGCATTGGAGTAAAATATTTCAGCATCCCCATTTCCTATATCTTTAATTCTACCTCCAAGAGGTAACACCTATGAACAGTTGAATGTTCATCCCTCCAGACATTTTTCTAAACATTTACAAATATGTGCAACTAATACATCTTCTGCCCCGATGACATCTCACATGGCTGCCATGACTATTTCAGTCTCTCTTAGGTAACAGTCAATCCTGTGGTCACTTTACATCCCTGACAAAGGCTCAAATCTCTAATAATAATCAAAACTGCATTCTTGATGTGAAGTTCAAGTGTCTCTCTTGCAGTGTGTAGATTCTGCTCAAAGTTGAATTACATAGGGCTACTCTATTTGAGAAGGAGGATATGATTGATATCCTCTTTCTTCCACCAGCTAGCATTTCTACTCTTCCTTCTTAACCTTGCTTCCTGCTCCCTCATGGGTTATTATGTGAGAAGGGAGGATATTTCTTAATTATTTATTGTCATAAGCTGGCTTTGGATTTTCTGGGCCTTCAAAAATCTAAACTGGTAGGGGATAGGAAAGGTAGCAGAATATAACAGTCACTAATAGGGCATTATGTAAAATTGTGGATGTGTAACCGACGTGATTCTGCAATCTGCATTTGGGGTAAAATTGGGGGTTCATAACCCACTTCAATCTAATGTATGAAATATGATATGTCAAGAGCTTTGTAATGTTGTGAACAACCAATAAAAAAAAAATCTAAACTGATTCTGAGACACTTCCATAGGTTACTCTTCCACCTGTATTACTGTGGTTCTCTCACTTTAATATTGGTTCCCTTAATATTGGTAAATTCATCTCTCTTTCTGCTGGTGAGTATGACTTCCTTCTCAGCCTAGGAATCCCCAGCTTCACTCTGCTGTGGTCTGATGGTTCCTCAATGAGTTGCTCTTGGTAAAAGTCTAAGAAAAAAATTATCTATCTTCATATCTCTCCCCCCCCCCGACAAGTGAGTGTGTCTGCACACAGGCATATATGTGTGTCCACCTTATGTATGGTTTACATTCAGTTCATGGGAAACACAAGGATCTTCCCTCCCCACCAACCTCAGGACTAAAGTTAGTCAAACTCCTTGTTTTAGCTCTGCTAGCAGCTGCCTCCCACCCTCAGATGGAAGTCAGACACTAGTCTACCATGTTCCCCAATTGCAGGACACACATATCAACCCCAAGATGAGGGGCTGGTATCCCCCACAACCATCCTTCTGGGGGAAAGGAGGAGAACACACAAAATATCAACAGTTCTCCCCAAACATTCAATCTCTACTCTTGAAATTTCTTTTATATCCTCAAGATGTAAGGGGCTTTAAGAATCACCTGAGTCTTAGCCTGTTTTTTAAGTCCTACCAGATGATCATATCATCAATCTCTTTAATATCTAATATCTATCAATTTAGAGTCCTGGCTGAAATACCCTTTGAAAATCATCCTATATATATATATATACACCTGGATGTGTTTGTACACACTGGAATGTATATATTTATCATATAAACAAAAAAAAATGACTTCTTAGTTTTATATCCCAATTTTTAAAAATGCTTAGGAAATAAGCATTCTAATCAATCTAGAAAAATTTTTGAACACAGGTATTTAAAAAATTATTATTTGAATTATTTGATTCAAATAAGATGACTTCTTATATATGCTTTCAATCGTTTCTTTTGCATTTACTATAAGTTGGGAAAATCCACTTAATTCAGAGCAAAAATTATCAAGGCTCAAGTTCATATAGGTTTTTTTTTAAAGAGAGAGTGAGAGAGGGAGAGAGAGAAAGAGAGAGAGAGAATTTTAATATTTATTTTTTAGTTCTCGGCGGACACAACATCTCGTTTGTATGTGGTGCTGAGAATCGAACCCGGGCCACACGCATGCCAGGCGAGTGCACTACCGCTTGAGCCACATCCCCAGCCCCAAGTTCATATAGGTTTTGCTCTACTATGTTCCCTCTCTTTTAAACACTTCCTCTCTAAGGAGAATATATATATTCTAACTTTTAAGAAACTCCATCTAGGGGCTGGGGCTGTAGCTCAGTGGCAGAGTACTTGCCTAGCATGGGTGAGGAACTGTTTCTATCCTCAGCACCACATAAACTACATAAAAAAATAAATCAATAAACAAAGATATTGTGTGTCCCTCTACAATTAAAAAATATTTTAAAAAATAAATAAAAAGAGGGTTGGGGCTGTGGCTCAGCGGTAGCGCACTTGCCTGACACGTGTGAGGCACTGGGTTCGATTCTCAGCACCACACATAAATAAATAAAGGTCTACCAACAACTTACTTTAAAAATATTTTTAAAAAGAAAAGAATAGAAACCACATCTTTTGTCTTGGAAGATACTTACAGTTCCTTCTTAATAAGTAAATAAATTCTGAGGTTTTTCTGTTTCTTACAAGGTGCTTATTCACTGTTCTTGATGCAAAGGACTAGCAACTTCCCTCCTATAAACCCAGGAACAGAAGGGATAGGAAGTAGCCTACATAATATTCTGCTCAAGAATGTTTTAAGGTATCCTAAAGGAAACATTCTCCAACAGAGTCTGTTTTGTTATGTGTTCAATAACCATATGTTCATTTCTATGTGGATAATGTGCAGCATAATAGATACCTGCAATGATTCCAGGAGAAGGCAATTATTGACTCAAGGGGGTTTTACTGATTAGACTCTGAATGGCTCAAACATGACCAGAACTCCAATTGGGCATTATTAAAAGTTTGCTTTGATTCTTGGGTTTTTGTTCCTTTGTGCATAACAGGCTTCTAAAAAACACATACCATCTCCTACGTTCAATGGATGCTATGGTTAGTTATGATCCAAAACCACGTGTCATTTTACATTTTGAAAGTAGCCTTACTAAATTTGGTCCCAATTGAATACTTTTCACACATGAAATTATAACTTTAATTCAAAATAAATCCTCTAAGACATACATAGAGCAGTAAATATGAGTCTAGTGAATGAATAAATGAAAAAATGAACAAAGCAGTCTTATGATACAGGTGGATAAAGATAACTTGAAAAGTAAAATAGGAAAATACATTCCTCTGCCCCAGAGGGAAAAAAAAGAGGGGAAAAGTCAACCAACAATAAAAATCTCACCAATTGTCATAGAAAATCCTAGTTTATTTGGTTCTCACAAAAGCATGTATAGTGAGAGAGGGTAAGAGATCATTAATCACAGATTATGCTACTGAGGCTCAGGTAGCTGAGCTTTTCCCCAAGATCACATAACTACTAAGACTCATTGATTCAACATATATTGATGTGCTGGGCACCTGAAATTAAAATAATGTGATATCATAAAGAATGGATAGAAAATTACTCTTTGTTACATGATCAGTATTAGTCTTTCTAAAGTGGTAACATTTAAGCTGAGATCTAACATAGAAGGTAAGCCAAGCAAGATCAATAGAAAGAGCACACCAGGCGCAGACCATAAGATAGAGGTCCTGACGTGGGATCAAATTCATGATCTTGAGAATCAAAACGTTTGTGAGCTGGAAATATTCCGCAAAGTGTTCTGTGTTAGCCAGCCTCCAAGATGGCTCCCAGTGATCCCTGTCTTTGTTACTCTACCTGTGTCTGGTCCTCTTCCACACTGAACCAGAAAGAGGTCTGTAATACAGAAGAAATGGTGGTATATCACATCTGAGATTAGGTTTTTAAAAAAATTGCTGCTTCCATCTTGGGCACTTTGTCTCAGATCACCTACTGTGAAGGAAGACAGTTCTGTCATCTCATTAGGTCACCTAGGCTGCCTGGAGAAGTCTATGCACCTTCCAACCATCTGGGTGAACTCGAAAGTAAATCTTTCAGCTCCATCAATTCCAGTCAAACCCAACTCGCCTGCAGTCCCAGCCGACATCTTGACTGCAGTCTCATGAGAAACCTTGAACTAGAAGTGGCTAAGCTGCTTCTGGATTCCTGATCCATAGAAACTATGAGAAAATAAATATTTACTATTTTCAGCTAACAATTTATGATAATTTGTTATGCAATAATAGATAACTAATGGGAGTTCTAAATCACTGATCTTTTCACTAGCCTGGCTCATTAAATTAGAATTAGAAATTCTTTTGTACTGTATGTCATTGATCTTCATTTAACTACTATCATACTAGATTTTTATTACATTGACTCATTTGGTCAGGCGTATTTCTAATATTTGCAAGGCATGGAATAAGAGTACAAATGAAATCCCATATACTACACATCTAAATATTTAAAAGTTTTAAATCAAGCTGACTAACTATTAAATAGAGTGGGATCTTTCCTTCTATCATGACAAACATACCTTAATAAGCTTCTGGAAAATCAAATTCCCAAATTTAAAATTCTGACTTTTTAATGCTCATTGTGATGAGCACCAGACCCTAGAACAAAATTAAATGCTGAGGGAAAGAAAGCCTGTCTCTGTGGCAGAGATTGCTTAGTCATTGTGACATAGCTCCCCAATTGCCAAACTGTGCAGACAGCCCACTAATCCCCTTGGAGAAGCAGTGGTGGAACAGTGGAACAGCAACAGAAGCAGGCTAGAACACAAGTGGTGAATCCCAGATGCAGTCATACAGAGCCCACCATACCAGTGTGGGCCTGAAGCTCAGTGGACCAGGGCCTGAGGCATGGCAAGCCAGGACTGAAGCAAGCCAGCGCATGCTGACCTATGAACCCTTGTCAGCCAGACCCAAGCCTGGTACAAATGCCTACTCCACTCAGCAACCACGCTCCAAACTTTCAAGTTGACCTTAACCACCTGGGAATCTGGAATTGTAGGTAAGCAATGAGATAATAAATGTGGGTCAGGGGCTGAGGATGTACCTGAGTTGGTAGAGTGCTTGCCTCACATGCATAAGGCCCTGGGTTCAATCCCCAGCACCACAAAAAGTGCTACAGGGACACTGCTACATCGATGTTCATAGCAGCACAATTCACGATAGCAAGATTGTGGAACCAACCTAGATGCCCTTCAATAGATGAATGGATAAAAAAAAATGTGGCATTTATACACAATGGAGTATTACTCTGCATTAAAAAATGACAAAATCATAGAATTTGGAGGGAAATGGATGGCATTAGAGCAGATTATGCTAAGTGAAGCTAGCCAATCCCTAAAAAACAAATGCCAAATGTCTTCTTTGATATAAGGGGAGTAACTAAGGACAGAGTAGGGACGATGAGCATGAGAAGAAGATTAACATTAAACAGGGATGAGAGGTGGGAGGGAAAGGGAGAGAGAAGGGAAATTGCATGGAAATGGAAGGTGATCCTCAGGGTTATACAAAATTACATATAAGAGGAAGTGAGGGGTAAGGGAAGAATAATACAAGTGGAAGAAAAGATTTACAGTAGAGGGGGTAGAGAGAGAAGAGGGGAGGGGAGGGGAGGGGGGATAGTAGAGGATAGGAAAGGCAGCAGAATACAACAGACACTAGAATGGCAATGTGTAAATCAATGGAAGTGTAAATGATGTGATTCAGCAATCTGTATACGGGGTAAAAATGGGAGTTCATAACCCACTTGAATCAAACTGTGAAATATGATATATCAAGAACTATGTAATGTTTTGAACGACCAACAATAAAAAAAGAAAAAAAAAAGAAGTTCAGACTCAAGGGTTAACTAATAGCTAGTACTTTCCAAACCCTCATTAGTATAAGTTTGGACCAATAGCATTAGTACTTTTCCAAACCCGGATTGATTAGCATAAACTCTAACCAATAGCATTGCCCCAAGTGCTATATAAACCCCTAGACTAGAACACTCAGGTGGTAACCTGCTAACGGAGTCCCCTCTTTCCCCTACAAGGGTTATTTTTCTATTCTTCACTCTTGAATAAATCCTACTCCTCTCATTCTTGCCTTCTGTTGTCCCATGAATTTCATTCATTGGATTTGCAAGACAAGAACCTGGAAAGAAGTTGGTGGTGAGCTGCTAGAGTCTATTGCAACACTGAAAAGCATAGTCCCACATTTATAGCTGTAATACACCACTCAATGGTAGCAGAGAAGAATCAGGTTTAGCCATCTGTGACCCTCAGAGCTGATGCCATAAGGCATTTCCTACTGTGATTAGCTGCTAAAATGAGCTTTCCCCACTGCAGAGGTCTGCAACTTGCACAGCCCCTACCTACCAACAGAAGCAGAGATTTTGAGTTTTGTCTCAAACTCTGATTCAATTGTTCTTACTATAATCAATAAATGGTATAGAAACATTATGACTTTTTCCATCTGAAAAAAAATAGCCTAGCTTTTCTAATTTTCTAGTTGTTTATAATCTACATATTTTGGATAAATGTATCAAAAAGATCACCATTCAAATATGTCCTTATTTATATAAAACTATATACAGGCTCTTTTCTATATCAGCCTGAAGTAAGACTATAATACTAATTTAAATAAGTTTCTGAGAAACAGCCAGAGTATCCATCCTTTTGGCCTTATACACAGAAAAGGCAGATGTTTTTTGAAAAAAAAAAAACATCATTGACTCATCTTTGTGAATTGACCATGAAGTTACAAGGAAAGCTTGCAATTTTTTAAGAAATTTAGTTTGTGAACTTGGCCTATTCTTCTGAGCAATTTAACTATAAAATCTCAAATAACTCACTGAAAACCAACTCAGTAGACTTCTCAGTTATTGGGACATTTCCCAATCCTAAACTTTCAGGACAAACAAGAAAAAATAATTATAGGAACATAAAGTATAACAAAAATTATCATAAAAATAATTTTCTTTCTGGTGCTAGTAACCTCTGACATAGCCCTCTTGTAACCAATCAGTTCTTTCATTCAATTTGGAAAGAAATTATAGATAGGCCAGAGCAGCTCCCTTAGTATTAGCAGCTCTGACCTTTGAGTATTAGCAGCCTTGAGTTCTTGGTGTTAATGGCCCTGCTTGCTGTTTTCCATACAGCGGGAGCCAGTAGCTACCAAGAACTGTCTGGAACTCTTTCAGCAGTGGAGCTAGCAGCTCATGGTGACTCTCCATTGCTCACCTTTGCTTTCCACTGTTCTGTGGGGGCTAGCCACAGTGTTACCACCCCTGGCTGCTGGCTTCTGGCTGCTGACAGTGCCCACCACCCTCAGTTTACCAGCTCTTAATGTCCTCAGCTCAGCCTGCTGTACTATAGACAGACATCATGAATAGGTGAAATAAAATTATACAAAAGAGGTTTTATTAAGAAAAAAGGAAAGCAGTACATAGGCTGTTCTACTAAAAAGAAGGAGAAGGGTACTTATATAGATTTAAAAAGGGTGGGGGACATATTCATACATGCCCAGTGTTCTGCCAGCTAAGTATAGACTTTTTCTTAGTTATGGGTAGGGAAGGGGCTCCTCGAAGACTGGGTTGGGGATAGCTGAAGGGTTCCAGAGGGGTGGAGTCATCTGGGATAGACCCAGGACTGAAGCTGCTTGCAGCCAAAGCTAAAGTCTTTGGCCACAAGACATTTTGGACAGCCATAGCCATCAAAGATGGACAAAGAAAATATTTTAAAGCACCTCTTGGGAAGTATAGGACTTTTCTTTTTCAATTTTCTAAAGTGTTTTATGATCTTGCAAGAGTGGCTCCACTTGACTGGAACGCCTGACTGTTTGGAATAAGAATCTGTCTTTCTAGGGTTGGATCTACTGTAACACTTAGATCAATGCCAAGGTCATCGCCACCCTTTAGAGGATAGAGGATGATGAGATGAGACAGTGCTTAAAGCATACTTGCAAATAAGTTACTAGCCCACAGACGATTTTTTTTAATTCATCCTCAACCTGTATTTTAGATAAACTCAGGGAACCATTCTCTTCCCTCTCTCTATCATGTGCATCACAATTTGAAAGATTTTCTGTTCCAAGTTGTAATCATTAAATATTAATTATTTGTAAAATTTATAACTGTTATTCTGAATTTCTGATTTACCACATAAAAAATTATGTTCAGAATCAAAGAATTCAATATTTTGGTTGACCTGAACAACCTCATCAGGGTTGACATATGATATCTCATGTGTTTTGGGCAGTATTCAAAATAATTCAATAATACTCATTAATATATCTTAAACTCATTAAGCTTCAGAAATCTTAACTAAATACTCTCTGACAGAGGATTAATATCTAGAACATATTAAAAAATAAGTGAAGAGAAAAAACTTACCACTAAGAAAACCAAGCAACCCAGTCAATAAATGGGCAAATGAATTAAACAGACATTGCTCAATGTAAGAAATGAAATGATCAACAAATACATGGAAAGCTATTCAACATCTTTAGCCAGTGGGGAAATGCAAATCAAAACTACACTGAGATTTCATCTCACTCCAGTTACAATGGCAGTCATGGAGAATACAAATAACAATGCTAGAGAGGATGTGGAGGGGGACAATTGTACACTGTTAGTGGGATTCTAAATTAGTTCAATCAATCACAATGGCAATTAGTATAGAGTTTCCTCAAAAGACTGGGAATGAAACCACCATTTAACCCCTATATACCACTCCTCAGTATTTATCCTAAAAAATTAAAGTAATCATACTATAGCACATGTTTATAGCAGCACAATTCACAATAGCCAAATTATGGAATCAGTTTAGGTGTTCATGAGCAAATGAATGGATAAAGAAATGTGGTATAGATACACAATGGAGTTTTATTCAGTCATGAAGAAGAATGAAATTATATCATTTTCTGGTAAACTGGAGAATATCATACTAAGTAAAATAAGGCAAACTCAGAAAGTTAAGAGTCATATATTAGTTCTCATATGTGGAAGATAGAGAAGGGGGAGTGGGGAAGGGCCTCATGAATATAGAAGAGAGAAGAGTAGTATATAGGAAGAGAGTTAGGGGAGGAAAGAGGGAGAAAAAAAGGGGAGGTACTGGAGAATTAAATAGACCAAATTATATTTTGTTATGTGTATATGCATGTATTAACACATAACCACAGATCCCACTGTTATGAATAATTATAATGTACTAATAAGAAGGGGAAAGTAGTCTTAATTAGAAACCAGAGTTATAAGATCCTCAGAAATCACACTTACTCTACCAACTTGTATTCACAATCCTTTATTAAAACCTATATTTAAAATTATACATTGAAACTATTCAGGTAGTAATATCTGAATCATCAAAGACTTAAATTGTTAGCAACAAAAAAAAATATTTGCAAAACACCAGGGTAGGGCTGGGGTTGTGGCTCAGTGGTAGAGTGCTCACTTAGCATGTGCAAGACCCTGGTTTGATCCTCAGCACCACGTAAAAATAAATAAATAAAGGTATTGTATCCAACTACAATTAAAAAAAATAAATATTAAAATAAAACCTTCATGGTAAGCAAACAATGTAAAGCTTTCAGTGAACTCAGACAACATTGGAAGCTATAAGACATTTATTCATTCATTTAATTAGCAAATATATAATGTGCATGACTTGTGTACCAGCTTTTGTTAAGTACTTAGAAATTAAAACCAAATATCTTCCCTTAAAGTATTCACTAACCAATAGAGTGGGGTGGGGGGTTGGGGCTAAGGATTGGGGTGGCAGTTGTAAATGCATAAGTGCTCCAAAAGGCATTGGTATAGAGAAGAATAGAGGCATGAGAGAAAAATAATCACAGTATATGGAGTTTAAGAACATCATGAAGAGACGACAAGGACTGAGTTCAGAAAAATTAGAAGGTATAAAAACAAATGGACTTATAATAGGATATTCCTCGTAGCAGGAAAATGTCTAGTGAAGAAACTAGAATTTTATAACTGCTTGGGAAACCACAATCAGAATATCAGGAGTATGACAGGTCTGGAAATTCAGGTAAAAGAAGGTGCACAGCAAGAGAGATGAGCAGGGAAATTTACCAAGTAAGGTAAATATACATTAAAAAACTTGAGACAAGGTAGATTACTATCAATATGATGGACTTACTCTACTAGACAATGGAAAATCAATTGTAGATTTTTTAATAAGTAACTGGCATGATTGCTTATGCTCTATTTTTAAGAAAATAAAAGTTAATAAAATCTCATAATTTCAAAACTAGAAAAAGAGAGCATAAAAACTATGGAATAAGATCCCTCATGAATATAGATACAAAAATATGTTAGTAAATGGAACCCCTCCAATATATTAGAAGACTAATAAACCAGGGGGCTTATGTTGACCAGGAGGGTCCAGCAGCACTGTGATGGTGCTCCTGGAGAGCGAGCAGTTCCTGATGGACTGACCAGGCTCTTCCAGAAGAGTCGGTTGTGGGCAGCATGGACATCACCTTGAAGAAGTATGATGGTTGAACTAAACCCGCACTGAGGAAGGGTCCTGTGGAGGGTGTCTGTTGAGAGCAATGGATGAAAAAAAGAAGATCAGCACAGTGGTGAACTCCAAAGAAGTGAATGCGGTTCAGATGGCTCATTTAAACCTACTGAGAGCTAACATGAAGGGGCTGAAGAAGAGACAAAAAGAGCAATAGTAAGAAGAGCAGAGCAGGACAGTGAAGGCACTGAATCCCCTGCTTTCACCAAACCACTGAATTACTATGTTTCCTTATAAAGGAAGAAAATAAGATTTTTATCAAACATTTCAACATCAAATTTGATTCTAAAACACAGTAGAATAACATAGTTAAGATACTTTAAGGATCAATTTCACATTATTATGGAGGCTTATAAATCCAAAATTTGCAAGGGTAGATCAGCAGGCTGAAGACAAGGGAAGAGCAAATGTAGGTTAAGTCCAAAGGACATCTGCAAATGTCCCTTTTGCTCAGGGGAGATCAGTCCTTTGTACCATTTAAGACTTCAACTGATTAAGTTAGGTCCACTGCACATTATAGAATATAATCTGCTTTACTCAAAACATCAATTTAAATACTAATCTCATCCAAAAGACCCTCACAAAAACAAGAAAAACAATGTTTGACCACATATCTAGGCACCATGACATATAAAATTAACCATCACAATACTCAAGGAAAGAAAATGTAAAATAACTGCAACAAAGATGATTTTCAAGAATCAAAGGCATGGACAAAATGTTATATCATGAGCAAAGAGAAGAGTAGTATACCCATAAATCCTTCCTAAAGAATCTACTGGATAAGGAGCTTCAGAAAAACAGAAAAGTTAATATAAAAATTGGTAGAATTGAGCACCAGTGGATTCTAATACCATAAAAGAAAAGACACCTGACTTTAATTACATGCTGCCTAATAAAGAAAATCACATCAACTTATAATATTGCCAAAGGGATTAATCTTAAGTATTATGAAGCCTCTGTGTCCAGATTACCATTTATAGAAAATACAGAGACCAGAGGGAAACTGAACTGCCTGTGAGCATCAATCAGCAGGATCAAGACAGTAGGAAACTCTGCAGGTCACAGCACTCGAATACTCTTAAATGCATCAACTTTAAGATAAAAAGAAGAATGAAAGAACAACTTATAAGTGAAAAGAATTTTAAACTCATAACAAATTTTTAATACAAAAGCACATTTGAATGACAAAACTATAAAGAATTTCAGTGAACGATTACAATAAAAATTGAAAGAGTGAGAAGGTCATGGTGGTGCAACACCTGGAATCCCTGTGACTCAGGAGGCTGAAGCAGGAGGATGGCAAGTTCAAGGTCAGACTTGGAAACTTAGCAAGACCCTGTCTCAAAAGAAAAATTAAAAATAACTGAATGTGAAAGGAAATGATGTACACTCTAGAATTCTACACAACACAAAAAATGTCCTTCAAAAATGAAGTAAAAAAAAAAAAGACATTTCAAACAGACAAAACTGAGAATGTCTTCCAAAAAAAAAAAAAATCACCCTACAAAGAATTCTAAAGATTTGATCACTACCTGATTTTTCAATTTTTATGTAAGAATAGGAGGGAATGCTTATTAAATTAAAATCTAATAGGGCAGGTATGGTAGCATAAGCCTGTCATCCCAGCAATTTGGGAGGCTGAGGCAAGAGATTGCAAGTTCAAAGTCAGCCTCAGAGTGAGAACTTGTCTCAAAATTTTAAAAAGGGGGTAGAGGGATTTGAGGGTGTAACTCAATTGTAAAGTCACCCTCAGTTCAATCTCCAGCACTAAAAACAAAAAACAAAAATCTAATAGGTAAATTTTTGGCATCACTCTTATAACAAACATTCTTGCATGTGTTAAAACTTTAGGCTCCTACAAATCAACTCTTTGATGATTATATAACACAATTTTCCTTTACTTTTTAAAATCATAGTACAAAATAATACATACTTAGTGAAAATCTATTCATCTCATCATATTCTTATTCCTAAAAGCAAGAAACCAGTGTTTCATTTAGGATGGGAGGAATTTGAGTTGTTCTTCTTTTAAGGGTAAATGTACAGTTAGGTAATTGGTGTAGCTATACATTTTGTTCAGATACATAATAACACACATACATTAAAATAATCATTCTTTGACCAACTTTTTGAATTGAAATTATAGTTTTATTTGTCAATGATGTACATGAAAAACTAGACCAAAATTCAGGCAGAGTATTGTTTTATTTTCCCAATTTAAGTACTAAAAATACTTATATACTCCACTTGGTTATTTTGGTGGAAAGGGAGTTAGGGTTGGTGGTATTGGGGTTCTTTACCACTGAGCTTCATCCACAGCCCTTTTTGACACAAGTTCTCACTAAGTTGTCCAGGCTGTCCTCAAACTTGTGATCCTCCTGCCTCAGCCTCTCAAGTTACTGGGTTTACAGGCATGAGCCATTGCACCCAGCGTCACCATGGTTTTCACAATGCTTTATTGGCTTGCAGTTGGCATTCTATGTGCTAGAGGTTTCAATCTTGGAAATGCCAGAAAAGGAAATGGAGGTACAACAAGGAAAAGAAGAGAGAGGGAGAGGGAGAGAGATGGGCACAGTAGTACACTCCTGTAATCCCAGCATCTTGGGAGGTTGAGGCAGGAGGATTACAAGATCAAGGTCAGCTTTGTCAATTTAGTGAGAACCTGTCTCAAATAATAAAAAATAGGCTAGAGATGTAGATCAGTGATAGAGCACCCCTGGGTTCAATCTCCAGTGGAGGAGGAGGAGGAGAAAGTGGTGGTGGTGGTGGTGGTGGTGGAGGAGGAGGAGGAGGAGGAGGAGGAGGAGGAGGAGGAGGAAGAGGAAAAGGAAGAGAAGTAAGTATTATAGTTTATTAAGATTTACATAAAGCAAGGAGAAAAGATTGATATTTTAATGAAAGAAATCTTGTCTTTACATAGGAAATGCTTTAAAAGCCTATGGAAAAAAAAACATGAGATTAAGAATTAGCTGGAAAAGTGAAATAATCTTCTCTGTTGGAGCGTATAGAAGAGAGAAAGGAATGTAGAGAAAGGAGAAAGAGAAGCCTGGGCAAACTGGCAGGCCACAGCAGCCTGGAGAAGAAGCTGATCAACCAGGAAAGCCAAAGGACTTTGAAGAACTGGGTACTTAAATTTACTGTTCCACTGTTTATGCCTCTGAACTATAAGACCCTCTCAATCACTCTAAAACCTTCACTAAATTTTTCTATAAACAAAATCCCTGTGAGAATTATTTGGAAAGAAAGGTAGGAAAGGGGGCCAAGTTCCATATCTGAAATTGGTATAAAAAATTAAAAAGCTGTATAGTTATAATGTTTATAAATGGAGAGTTTGGAGAGAACAAGAACATAGAATGAAAAGTGAGTGTGGAAATGTAAACTTACAGAAATTGCTGAAATTGTGACTAAGTGCAGAATGTTGGGAAATCTGTTTTTTATTTCAATCTCATACACAGGTGACATCGGTTGATACCTGGATCACATCTTTTCCTTTATCTTTCCTAACCTCCCTCCTACCACCAAAAGCACTAGAATGAATGTCTGAGAAACACAGATTTAACTGAAGAGGACAAAGCTATTTCAACATTAAAAAATATCCAAATGGAGTATTCTCATGAAGCAAATCAAGGCCAGAAACATTCGGTAAACATCTTCCAGCTGCCAACATCATCTCCTTGATTTAGCTTTGACTCCAATCCCTAATGCTACGCTTAGCACACAGCAGGTACCCAAGAAACTATTGAACTCCATAAATCCATGGACTAAGACCTTGTTCATATGAATCTTTTCCTTAATATAGAACATTACTACATTAGAGTTTTCAGTAGACCGTTGGTATTCATGCAAACAGGCACAACCAAAGTCTTTCAAACTTGTTAGAGCATAAAAATACCATTTCAGAAATTGCTTGTTCCTGGAATAATATTTTTTAAAGAATTAGCTTTGAAAAAAAAAGTATTTAGCATTGTATCTGAAGAAATATACTCACTTAGGGTTTGAATGCTTCTGATAACTCACATGTGTGTAAGAAAGAGTTCCAGAAATGGTGAAGAATACTTAATGTAAAAATAATACATAATCATTAATATAATTGCATTAATTAATAATTAATGTAAATCATATAGACAAGGTAATTGAAAAGGAAAAGAGGCTGAATGAGTCACTGTTTAACACAGTAACCACAGATGTTACTCAAGAAAATATAATTTAGAGAAAAGCTGCTTCAACCTCTGCTGGAATAATGAAATTCTAAGATCAAGCTGTGTTCTGCTCCCAAATATTTGCACATTGAAACAAATTTATTAGTAAAGAGACAAATAAAAAAACTAATCAAGAGTTGATTTCAAAAAGCAATTTCCTTATGTAGGAGGAGGCAGAAAATAGCATCACCTCACAGCTCCATAAAGAGGAAACAGCACCTGGGTTTGACAGCCCTTGTTCAACTGAGTTCTAAGGAGAATAAGAGAGAATGTGTATCTGGGAGTAAAGAGATACAGCCAGTGTCCCAGGAAGGAGGGAGGGAGGGAGGGAGGGAGGGAGGAAGGAAGGAAGGAAGGAAGGAAGGAAGGAAGGCAGGCAGGCAGGCAGGCAGGCGGGATGAAGGGAGGGAGGGAGGGCAGGAAGAAGGAAGGAAGAAAAAAAAAGAGGCCATGTGCTGGTAGCATCTAAATGTTGACAAAATGCTGGTAAAACTTAGGTTTCTCTTGGATGATATCTTATGGTGGGTGAGGATCACTGAAATAGGGTGAACTGTATGTGTAGGATGTGAAAGTATAATTTTCAATTTTTTTTCTCAAATCTTCACATGACTAATTACTGAGAGAACTAGCAGGATGCAAAGCTAGATACAGGAGCATTAAAAAGAACTGGGTACCTACAGCCATATGAAAAGAGAATGTTAGAGTAAGATTGTTAGGTTTAAAACAAAAACAGTTAAAATCCTGTAGGGTCAATAAAAGCATAACCTTAAGATAGAAATCATTTACATTTCTACCAGGAAAAAAAAAAGATTTAGAAGCTAACATAAATTTCACAGTCTAGCCTCTTAATCATAGCAAACACTATGTCAAAAAAATGTCCATTCCCTTTTTGAGGGACTGGCAAACTGTGACCTTCAGGCTAGCCACTCAGTTTTTTAAACAAAGTTTAAATGGAATATAGCCATGCCCATTTGTTTAAATATTTCCTGTGGTTTCTTCTAAGCAGCCACAGCACCTTTGGGTTGCTGTGACAGAGATTATATGGCTGTGAGTCTACAATATTTACTATGTGGCCCTTTAAGGAAGTTTGCCAACCCCTGCCCTGGATTGAATGAATCACTGAGAGCACCTATGAACAATCCTCCATCAGGACACTGAAAGCACATGTCACTTTGTCTTGTTTGCAAATTTTGAATAATTTTCTTAACAAAATTAGGAGGGCTAAAGCATGATTTTTTGTTGCAAGATGGAGATCACTAGAGTCTTAGAAATTAGCAAAACTCAGAGGAGAGTTTGGAACTGTCACAGACTCTGGAACTGACTGGAGTTGCAATCCACTTATACTTGTAAGGGGTGAGATTGCTACCGGTGGCATCTAGATTGCACAGTGATCACCAGCAGTGTCAGTATAGATTCTGTCAAATATTTTACACTTTTCTGTTTATGAAGCCCAGTGATAATTATTCAGAGTAATAATTCCAGGATATATCACAATCCTGAGGTGCAGCAGTGTTTCATGAAAAGTAATCTAATCCTGCTCAAGAATTTCAATAATAATTAGTATTTTCTTGATCTGAATCTAATAATTATAGTGATATGCATTACACATCTTGTGGTCATAGTTTTCAAGTTGACCCTGCAAAGGAAGATGAAAGTCGGATGAGGGTGTCAACAACTGAGATTCCTAACCACCCCTTTCTTATTTTAATCCTCACAACTTTCTTTTGCCAATTTATAAGACCAAGTTTCTACTTCAAAATAAGGGCTATGGAGGAAAAAAAAATTTAAACCTATGTATGCATGCAATTACCATATGACCCAACAATTGCAGATCTCTGGCATTTATTCCAGAGATCTTAAAAAAAAAAAGTCTTATATTCCCCCAAATGTTCATAGAGGTTTTATCCATAATAGCCCAAAACTGGAAAACACCCATCATAAATACTTCAACAGGTAAATGGTAAAACAAGCCAAGATACATATACGCTATGGAATATATTACTCAAGCAATAAAAAGAACAGATTATAAGGTACACAGAAAACTTGGATGAATTTCAAGAGAATTGAACTGAAGGACAAAAGCCAATTCTCAAATATTATATGCTACATGATTCCATACTTACAACATCTGTGAGATAACATAATTATGAGATAGAGAACAGAGTAGTGGCTGCCAAGAATCAGGGAGAGGGGTTGGCTGTACAGTGGTCTAAGGGACAGCAGAAGGGACCCTTTTGGTGATGGTAAGGTTAAGAATCATGATCATGGTGGTGTTTACGTGAAACTGTAGCTGTGATAACACAGATTGAGTTACACACACAAATAAGAGCATGTATAACTGGTGAAATTGGAATAAACTTTGGGAATTGTACCAATGTCAATTTCTAGTTTTGATATTGCACTTTCATTACAGAAGATACGAACACTGGGAGATATTGGGAGAAAAGTACACACCATCTCCTCACATATTTCTGTGTAATTTCCTGTGGATCTATAACTATTTCAAAATATAAAATTTTTTTAAATTTGGTTGGTTGAGATTTTTTTGTTTTGCTTTGTTTTGTAATTTTGGGGGGACAGGAGATTAAACCCAGGGATACTTTATCACTGATCTACATCCCCAGCCCTTTTGATTTTCCTTATTATTGAGACAGAGCTTTGCTATATTGCTGAGGCTGGCCTCAAATTCACTGAGATCACAGGCATGCATCATTGTTCCTGGCTTGTCAAAATAAAACGGTTGTAAAAATAAACTGCCCAAAGATGATGATCAGTTGTCTAGAATATAGTGATACAGCAAATACTATAAATTTAAATACTTTAAATTTATCCCTTCTGGAAAAATTAAGATTTGATGTAACATACGTTACTAGACAACTCCATTTGATATTTATCACTTAAATTCACTATTGTTCTTAGAGTTTAACTCTAGGACCAAGTAAAAAAATCTATATGTGATTCACAATGTATTTAGACAGCATGGGTAGATTTTACATAATAAGTTTGTAATCTCTGCCTTCAACTGCTATCTGTACTGAAAGCAGGTAGAATGTAGCCATTACAAACATGAGGCTGAGCTGTGCCACTTACTACCTATGTGACATGGAGAACATCACTTCACTTCTGACTCAACTCCTAATATATAAAATTGGTATAATAATCTCTACCTTAAAATGTGGTTCAATTAAATGATCAAAATAGTTAATGCAATAAAAGGGCTTTGGTGAGTGCCTGACACTCTAAGTATTCAATGAAAGTTAGCTCTATTACTTAGATCCTTGTTTTATCCTTATTGCCATAATAAGGAGATTTGCTTTCTCTCTCAATATTCCTTATCGGATGACAAGTGCAAATTAACTCAGAGCCAGAAATAAAACCTCTCATGATTTGCACACTGGAAACCCCTCACCTTCCATATGGCGTTCTCTAGGTAACTCTACTAAGAAACATCAAGTGCATCAGGTAAACAGCCACTATCAATATTCTCAAATGAACCAGAAATGAGAAACATCAGATTTTCTTAGTAGAGACAATCACCTGTGAAACTGGTCAGACATCTACTTCAAAAAGTTTTGAATAGGCACTAAACTTCTGAACTCTTACTTGATCTCAATCTGTTGGCCTTTGTATGTTTTCCATGACTAATTTTTATAAAAAGGATGGTTGCAACCTAGAATGGATAGTCCCCTTCTGGGGAAAAAAAAAGTTAATGGTACCTTCCTCTCCTATCTGATGTCATTTAATGATATTCCCCCAAACAAAGCAAGGAGACAAACATAGCAAATACAATTCCTGGGGAAGAAGAGCTAAGCTAATGGAGTACCAGAGGGTAAAACAGTTGAGAATAATTATAGCAAGGCTGTATCTCTTCCCCTTTCCTTTATCCATGTGTTAATTCAGTCACAAATCTTTTATAGATCCTTCTATGTGTTGGGCACTTTGGGTTCTGGGAATACAACAAAGAATAAGGAAGGAGACGAGATCTCTGTGTTCCTGGAGCTCCCAGCCCAGCAGGGAAGGCAGGCAACACAAAATTAGACTATTATATGGCACCTTCTTCCACAAGAACAGAAATACCAGATGACAAAGAAGCACATAGGAGTGGCACATCACCTAGGCCTGAGATCAAGCAGAGGCTTCTCAAAGCAGTGAACTCCACGTGGAAACACAAGGGCAGCAGTTTGGGTGTTCATTGCAGGGCAAGCATCCTTTAATTAGACTCCCACTTCTTTAAAGTATCATACTGAAACACTAACAGGAAGGAATCAATGGAGAAAGATAGGTTAGTAACTCAGAAGAGCAAGGGGAAACAATAAACTAAGTTTCCCAGAGCAGAGGAAGAGAAAGTGTGCTGAGAACACACACAGACATCAGCCTCCAAAGAGAGGGGCAAGAGGTTCTAACGGGTCTGGGTGAGGAAGGGGGAGAAGAGCAAACTGGAAGCCAGGATTTTCCAGCAACACCAGGGACACAGGAGGGGCTGCAGACCCTGAACAACTGAAAAGAGAAGGCCTCTCCTCTTCTGGGCCTCCTTTAAAAGGAAGGAGGCCTGGACACTTTGCATCTCTGATAGTGTGTCCTCTAATAACACCTTTCTGAGATTCTGTGCCAATGCATAAGTATTGAGGGATTTAAAAAAAAAAACTCAATATATCCTAAAAATTCTGAGGATTTTTAAAGAAACTACAAATGAATCATCTGACCAAAATATTACAAATGAAACTATAAAATGTGATAACTACCAATCATCTCATTTCCTGGTTAGGATGCAGAGAGATGTTCCCCTCACCCTGGGACACACAGCTTATCAGAGGCAGATCCTGAACACAAGTCCTGGCCCCTGACCTCCAGTCTGGAAGGCAATTACACCATGTTTTTCATATTTCTCCATTAGATATTTCCAGAGATCATCTCACATTGATTATTTTTCTCAAATTTGGATCACTGTTCTACTACACAATACCAAAGCAATATTATGAGAGGCTAAAATATTGTCCATCAACCACTTGGCTTTTCTAGCCCAGGTAATGTGCTGACCTGACAGCTGGATTTGGTGTCATAGAGACCTACCCTAAAAGCTGGTTTTAGTGGCTCAGACACAGTTCCTAGAAAAGAAAGCACAGATGGCATTTGACCCCTCAAACTCTTGGCTATCAGCATCAATGGATGAAGAAGGAATAAGAAGGGGGAAGGGAGAAGTTCTCAGGTGAGATCAAGAAAGAAGTCTGAAGAGCCTGGCGCAGTGGTACATGACTGTAACCCCAGCAACTCTGGAGGCTGAGGCAGGAGGATCACAAGTTCAAAGCCAGCCTCAGCAACTTAGCAAGGCCCAAAGCAACTCAGCGAGACCCTGTCTCTAAATAAAATATTAAAAAGGGCTGGGAAAGTGGCTCAGTGGTTAAGAGCCCCAGGGTTCAATTCCTGGTACAAAAAAATAAAAAAGGAAAACAAGTCTGAATATAAAAAGGATAGACAGCCACTGCCAGCTACAGAGAGGGGCATCCTTCCCAAACCTGGAGAGCAACCCCTCATGAGATGCCCATGTTCTTAGACAATGATTCTGCTCCTTCCTTGTTCCTCTTTACTTTAAACTTTCCAGGAGAGGGTTAATAAGTGCTCCCCCATCTTGCTCCCTAAGATAAGTCATCATGAGTAAAAACTTCTCTCATATCTCTCATAGTTTCTAAGCAGAAGGAATAGGACAGGACGAGCCCTGGCCAAATGGGAAAAAAAATAAGTGGGAACAAGATTTCACTCTAATGCCAGGTACAGTGGCACAGGCCTGTAATCCCAGTAACTTGGGAGCCAAGGCAGGAGAATTGCAAGTTCAAGGCCAACCTCAGTAACTTAGCAAGGTCCATGGCAACTTAGTGAGAACAGTTTCAAAATTTAAAAATTAAAAATTAAAGGGCTGGAAGGAGAGGGTCATCATTATACAAAATACATGTATGAAGATGTGAATTTGGTGTTAACATACCTTATATACAGAGATATGATACATGGTGGTATAAAGGTGTATTAAGAATTATATGCAAAAAAATAAGAGAGCTCATGTATAATGGCATAATTTGGCATGAATATACTTTATATACAGAGTTACAAAAAATTATGCTGTGAATGGATAATTATGAATGCAATGTACTCCACTATTGTCATCTATGAAAGAAAGAAAGAAAGAAAGAAAGAAAGAAAGAAAGAAAGAAAGAAAGAAAGAAAGAAAGAAAGAAAGAAAGAAAGAAAGAAAAGAAATGGAAAAAATTAAAGGTCTGGGGATGTAGCTAAGTGGTAAGATGATTCTTAATTCAATCCCCAGTACCCCCCCAAAAAAAATATTCACTCTATTTCTTTACATGGCATCCATTTCCCCACCTGATGGCACTCCACTTTGGGCATCCACAAAGCACTTACCTCTAATACTCTCATTTTCTCCTTCTCCCAAAGGACAAATATTATAGACTATGTTCTCATCCCCCTGAAATCCTAACGCCCGATATGATGGTGTTTTGGAGGTGGGACCTTTGAGAAGTAATTAGGTCATGAAGGTGAAGTTCTTGTGAATAGAATTGGTTCCCTTATAAGAGACACAAGGGAGCTTGCTTCTCTCTTTTCTCACCATGTGAGGATATGAAAACATGGCTGTCTGGGCTGGGGATGTGGCTCAAGCGGTAGCGCGCTCGCCTGGCATGCGTGCGGCCTGGGTTCGATCCTCAGCACCACGTACAAACAAGGATGTTGTGTCTGCCGAGAACTAAAAAATAAATATTAAAAATTCTCTCTCTCTCTCTCTCTCTCTCTCTCTCTCTCTCTCTCTCTCTCTCTCTCTCTCCCTCCCTCCCTCTCCTCTCCCTTTAAAAAAAAAAAAGAAAAGAAAAGAAAAAAAAAACATGGCTGTGTGCCAGTCAGGAAGACTGCCCTCAAACCAGATCTGCTGGCACCTTCATCTTGAACTTCCCAAATCAAAATTCTTCCTCTTTCCATGTATTATGCCCAAGCCAACCATTAAGCAAAAGAAATATGATCAAAACTCTTTCATATATCAGTAGAGTAGAGGCAAGGAAGCAAGGAAGTCAGGGGAAAGAGGGGAAGGGAAGGACAGGTACTAGGGACTGAATTAGAACAAGATATATTCCATGCTTTTATAATTATGTCAAAATGGATTCTACTGTCATGTATAACTAAAAAGAACTAATTTAAAAATTCAACCAAAAAAAAACCTCTTTCACATGCATTTTTACCATATTTGGAATGAATGATTCTGTGTACAATTTTGGAACTAAACAGGTATGGTCCCAGCCCTGGCCTTATACTTGCTAGCTTTGTGACCACGTGCAAGTATTTCAATTTCATTGGTAAAGGGAGATGTAAGGATATCTGCCTCATGTAGGTGTTATAAGTATTCATTGAGAAAATGTGTGTAAATGCTTAGAAGAGTGTCTGACTCATGAGAAGCACTCAATAAATAGTAACTATACTTATTTCTGATTCTTACTACATGCCTATAATACAGATGGGGTTTTAAATCACTATTTTATAGAGCAGTCATGTTACCTTCCCAGGTCACCAAGGAAATCTTGTCTCTCATTATTTCCACCCAAAGCCTCTGTTGTTATCCATTTTATCCTCCTCTAGCATTGAAGAATAATAATGATGACAACAATAATAATGATGATAGCTAATATTATGCTATTTGTAGAAGATGGGACACAGAAAGTTAAGTGGTTTGGACAGAGACAGCCAGCAAATAAGTAGCATAATAAAAAGCCTTTACCTAATTAATCTGGGACCAAAATCCAGGCTGTTATTTACCACACTGTAATGGATAGATGCTATTTCATTCGTTCTTTCTATATACAACTCTTAGACCTGTTGTTTTCCAGACATTATGCTAGGTTTGGAAACAATAAGATTTATAAAATTGCTAGGAGCCACAAGCATATATACGATGTATGGCACCTTTGGTTGTAAAGTGACGCCAGCTAGCCACTGAGATGATTATGTTAAAATTTACATTCATATGCAAACTGGACTCCCGCTGTTCACCTTGGCCTGCTACCGGACTCAAGTTACGGGACTTTACGGGACTGCTGGAGAGTTCCCATTGGTTGGGGAAGGATAGTAGGAGGGAATTCCGGAGGAGGTGGGAGGAGACGGGGGGGTTCCGGTCGGCGCGCGGTTCCGGTCGGACACCCTCGTGGGAGGACCGGTTTTTGACTTGCTGGCGCTGAGAGTGTTAGCGGCTTTTTCAAAATAAAGTTTTGTTCCTGCTTGATTGGCTCGTGATTCTGTGCCCAGCCAAGACTGCGGCATTTGGCGGCCCGTGCGGGGAACGCCTGAAGCTTAGAGGTGAGTAAATTGCTCGCCCCTGAGGGAAGGCGACAGGATGGATGACCTTCTCAGAAAACAATGTGTTCTTGTTTTGATTTATTTTGTTTTCATTTCGAGCTCCCTAGCCCTAGAATTTTCTCAGGCGAACTGGAAAAAATGGTTGGCTCAAGGTTTGAAGTTATTCAGCCCTGAGAAAGAGAAAATTGATACAACCATTGTCTGCTCCGTCTTTGTTTCATTCTGCTTCGGCTTTGTTTTATCCTACCTTATTGGGTTAGGTTATAGTAGATTAGAATCCAATAAAAAACAAACCGAAAAACTGTTAAGTAAATTGTTAGAGGTCCAGACTATGGTAGAAAAAACGCTAGGTCAAGCAAAAGAGAAGGTCTCTCAAGCTAGTCAGACAGAGGAGAATTTAAAGAAAGCAAGCTTAGAGGACAAGCAGCCATCAGGTGGAGAATTACAACAGGAGGTTGCTACCAACTCCGTTCTATCACCAGAGGGCGTAACTCAGCCAACAGCTCCATCTACCGCTGAGCGGCCCTCAACTACCGTAGTTGATGGACGGAATTCTGAGGCAGGACCCCAAAGATTAGCATGCCCTGTACTTGAGCAGGCAGGAGGGCAACGAATTCACCGTGCTTTAGATTTCAAAACAATAAAGCAATTAAAGGAGGCTGTAACGACCTATGGGCCGCAAGCTCCCTTCACAATAAGCATGGTTGAATCTGTTACCAACTTGGACATGACACCAGCAGATTGGGCTAACATGTGTCGATCTGTGCTAAACGGAGGACAATATTTGTTATGGAAGGTTGCCAATGAGGAATTTTGCATGGAGACAGCTAGGCGAAATGCAGAAGCTGGGTACCCTCAAAGAAATATGGACATGCTTTTGGGGAAGGGACCTTATGAGGGTCAAAGACAACAAATTGAATATGACCCTGGTGTGTACGCACAAATTGCTGTAGATGCAGTTAGGGCATGGAAAACTTTACAGGGGCATGGAGACTTACAAGGTCAATTATCTAAGGTAATACAAGGAACTAATGAACCTTATGCTGAATTTGTAGATAGACTTATTCAGTCAGCCTCTAGGATATTTGGAAATACAGAACAGGTAATGCCATTTATAAAACAACTGGCTTATGACCAAGCAAATCGTTGCTGCAGAGAGGTCATTAGACCATGGAGACATGAGGATTTAAACACATATATTAAATTATGTAGAGACATTAATGAACAGGGACAAGTCTTAGCAGCAGTACAACAGGCTTTAGATGCCAGGCCAAGAACATGCTATAATTGTAATCAAACAGGACATTTTAAAAGGAGTTGCCCCATAAGAGGAGGGTTTAACAAAGCTGGATATCAAAGGAATAGAATACCAGGTATTTGCCCACGATGCCGTAGAGGGAGACATTGGGCTAATGAATGCCGTTCTCAAACCACCATAGAGGGTATTCCGTTATCAAAAAACGGACAAGGACCAAGTGTTTACCCACGATATCGTGGAGAAAGGTATCAAGCTCCATTGCCAAAAAACGGACTAGAGGGCCCAATGCCCCGGGGCCCCAAACCACAAATATATGGGGCAATGGAGGAACCCAACAGCCCCATCAAGGTAGTGCCCAGGACGCATTATCCATTAAATCCCTCATCAGACAAACTAGAGGGAGCGCAGGGCTGGACATCTGCGCCTCTGCCAGAGCAGTACTAACCCCAGAGATGGGAATTCAAATCATTCCCACAGGAGTAAAAGGACCTCTTCCCCAGGGAACAGTAGGCTTATTATTGGGACGCAGTTCTTCTACACTAAAAGGACTTATGATAAGTCCTGGGGTAATTGATCCCGATTATGAAGGTGAAATAAAAATTATAGCTAGTTCTCCAAGAGGTATATCAGTAATTTCACCAGGAGATAGAATAGCACAGTTATTAATAATACCCAGCCTGCATGATAAATTTTCCAGTTGTAATGTAGAAAGAGGTTCCAAGGGATTAGGCTCCACAGGTGTAGATTGGGCTATGCTGTCTTTAAATTTAGATTCTCGCCCAATGCTAAAATTAAAAATTCAAGGACATGACTTTAATGGGCTGCTGGACACAGGAGCTGACCTCAGCATCATATCTCGTCAAGAATGGCCAAAACATTGGCCATTACAACAAGCCACTCAAACGCTTCGAGGCCTAGGAGTGGCAACAAATCCCCATAGAAGTGCTATGGTATTAGATTGGAGGGATCCTGAAGGATGTGAAGGAACTATACAGCCCTATGTATTGGATCATCTTCCTGTAAATTTATGGGGACGAGATGTCCTAGATCAATTAGGATTGACATTAACAAATAACATCAATCCTAACGCGCCCACTACTAGGGCTAAACAAGGCTTTAGGAAAGAAAAAAGATTAAGAGAACAAGAACAAGGTATGACAGCACCTATTCAAATAGATCAAGAAATAAATAGACATGAATTGGGTTTTCAGAAAGGGCCACTGAGACAATCAAAATTACTTGGAAATCAGAAAGACCAGTGTGGGTTCCTCAGTGGCCCTTGACTAAAGAAAAGATACAAGTAGCCCATGACTTGGTCAGACAACAGTTAGCGGAAGGACATATACAACCTTCCGTATCCCCCTATAATACTCCCATTTTTGTCATTAAAAAGAAATCTGGTAAATGGAGATTATTACAAGATTTAAGAGCCATTAATAATGAGATGGTTATTATGGGACCTGCTCAATCAGGGATTCCTCAATTGTCTGCTTTACCAAAAACCTGGCATGTTTTAGTTATAGATATTAAAGATTGTTTCTTTTCAATTCCAATTCATCCCGAGGATAGTCCACATTTTGCATTTACTATCCCTGCACTGAATCATGAAGGTCCTGATCAGAGATATGAATGGAAAGTACTCCCTCAAGGGATGGCTAACAGCCCAACTATGTGTCAAATTTATGTTAATAAAGCAATCCAGCCACTTAGAAACCAAAATCCTGAACTACAAATATTTCACTATATGGATGATGTGTTACTGGCACATAAAGATAAAAACACATTACTAGAATGTTATGCCACACTTACAAATTTATTGAAAAATTATAATCTAGAGATAGCAATAGATAAAGTACAATTAAATCTTCCAATTAATTATTTAGGAGTTCTATTATCCTCAACCATGGTCCGTCCACCAAAAATTCAAATACGAGTAGATCAACTCAAATCACTTAATGACTTTCAAAAGTTATTGGGAGACATAAATTGGATAAGGCCTTATCTAGGCATACCAACAGGAGAGTTAGGACCTTTATTTGATATTCTAAAAGGTCCATCAGATCCAAATTCACCCCGCATGTTAACGCCTGAAGCAAGAAAAGTATTAAAAATCATTGAAACATATATGGAAAATATGCATTTGGATAGAATTGATATAAGTTTGCCTTTATTATTTATTGTACTACCAACAAAAAATATTCCTACAGGAGTATTTTGGCAAGAAGGTCCATTATTGTGGATACATTTATCTTATTCCCCTAACACTATTCTTACTAGATATCCTGAGGCTGTAGGACAATTAATACTCAAAGGAATAAAAACAGCTAAGGGAGTGTTTGGGATTTCTCCCAATAAAATTATTACTCCATATACTATGGATCAAATTGATGAGTTAGCTAATGAGTTAAATACTTGGGCAATAATCCTGTGTAAAACTAGTGTTTCATTTGATAATCACTTACCATCTAATCCTTTGTTGTCTTTTTGGTCTAAGCATCCTGTAGTTTTTCCAAAAATGACAAGAAAAACCCCTATCATAAATGCTCCAAATATATTCACTGATGGGTCAAACAATGGTACAGCAGCAGTAGTTACTCCTGATCAAACTTTTACATTTTTAGTACCCAAACAATCAGCTCAAAAGGTAGAGCTTAATGCAGTATTACAAGCTTTTATGATGTTTAAAGATTCTGTATTTAATTTATTTTCTGATAGTCAGTATGTAGTTAATGCTATTAATTCCCTTGAAGATGCTGGTAGGATTTCCCCTTCCTCTACTGTTTTCTCTTTGTTTTCCGCTATACAAAGTCTAATCTGGGACCGAAAAGATCCATTCTTCATAGGTCATATCAGGGCACATACAGGATTGCCTGGAGCCCTTAGTATGGGCAATGAACTAGCAGATAAATCTACACATGACATACATATTTTCTCCACAATAGAAGAAGCTATAAATTTTCATAAAAGGTTCCATGTCAATGCTAATACTTTACAAAAGCGCTTTAAAATAACTAAAGAACAGGCCAGACATATAATAAAACAATGTCAAAATTGTGTGACATTTTTACCACAAGTTAATCTTGGAGTCAATCCTAGAGGACTAATACCTAACCATATTTGGCAGATGGACGTCACACACTTGCCAGAATTTGGAAAATTAAAATATTTACATGTTACAGTTGATACCTCTTCCGGATTTTTGATGGGCTCCCTTCATGCCGGAGAAAAAACTAAAGATGTTATAGCTCATTGCTTACAAAATTTTGCCACTGTGGGCGTTCCAAAACAGTTAAAAACGGACAACGGTCCTGGTTATACTTCCTCCTCTTTTAAACAATTTTGCTCATCATTTGGTATTACTCACATAACAGGAATTCCATACAATCCACAAGGACAAGGCATAGTTGAAAGAGCTCATCAAACTATTAAAATGTACTTATTAAAACAAAAGGAGGGAATTGGAAAGGGGTATATATCCCCCAAAGATAAACTTAAAATAACCCTTTTTACTCTAAACTTTTTAAATTTAGATTCATCGGGACTTAGTGCTGCGGAAAGACATTTGTACCCCAAAAATGTACATAAGCCTAAGGTACTTTGGAAAGATATTCTAACAGGACAATGGAAAGGCCCGGATCCAGTGATAGTCTGGAATCGGGGCGCTGTCTGTGTTTTCCCACAGGATGAACAGCAACCGATTTGGATTCCAGAGAGATTAACTAAAACAATTTCTACAGAAAAAGAAGATGATTTGACTCAAATCCATAACAGCTAACATCCAGAGCTCCAGCTTGGCTATTCTTACATCTGCGACAGTGATTAACCAAGGTTTTTTTTTTCAGTATCTATTTTATTATTGCATTTTTCCACATCATAAAGTTCTATTTTATTTTTGAGCTCATACAAACCTAGGTTAATGTTTTTCTGATCAGTTTTATTTTTTGACTGTGTTTTATTTTTTATTTATTTATTTATTTATTTATTTATTTTTTTTTTTTTTTTTTTGACTGTGGAGTTTTTAAACATTGCAATGGAGATTTCACCTAAGTATAGTTACAAGGCCTTTATTTACTATTGTCTTATGTGTTGTATGTTGTGTGCACACTTCTGTTTTGTGTTGTATGTCTGTATGTGTGTATGTCCATATTTCTTATATGAGGAGCGCTCATGAAAAAATGGATCCGAATTTTTTCTTTATTCACGTGATTTATATGGTTTAATTTAAATTAGGTGAACAGCTGTTTATGATTGTTGTTAAAGATGGTTAACAGATCTGTTTGTTTACTAATTTAAATTTGGTAAACGGCTGTTAAGGATTGTTTTTAAAGGAGTTTAACAGATCTGTTTGTTTACTTTCACCTTTTCTTTTTATTATATTTAATAATTCTGTTCAGGATAATGTCTCTTTACCATCATTGCCAGAATTTCCATCTCCATCCCAATTCCAGTGAAGACTGAGATAAAACCAAACTACAGCTTCTATGATAGCTATCACAGTAAACTGTATAAACTGATGCATCAATGAATATAACTCAACAAGTAATGCTATCAAGGACTTGATTTACTTTGGGAGGATATGGACATATTGATAGACTCCTCCAATTTGAACTGCTTGCAGAACTTGCCTGGACTATATATCAGTTGCATACATTGTGAAATATCATCTGGTGCACCGAATTGTGGTACTGCTGGCATATTTTTGCTGATGGTGTCACCAGTGATGCAATTTCCTTGCCAGCTCACCCCATGTTTATTGTGGTAATACTGGCATATCTTTGCTGATGGTGTCACCAGTGACGCAATTTTTCCAAAGGAGCCGTCAATTGGCTTGGTGTCGTGGCATTTCTGTATCCTCCTCCCTTCTACTAGTGATGGTCTAAATTTGGGGGCCAACAGAGGTGAGGCAAAGAACCTCACCCCCCCACTGGCACCAAGGCTAAATTTGGGGGCCAACAGAGGTGAGGCAAGAACCTCACCCCCCCACTGGTGCATAGGCCTATCCACAAGCATGGCTGAATGCTGGACCGGTAGTCAGCGACGGGTTGCTCTGATTACAGTGGATTCAACCTAAGACAGGAAGCTGACGCCTAAAGGTCAGTTCTCCCATGACGGGTAAGAACCATATGTTAAATTGGACAACCTACCAGGCACGGTCCCTAGCCACATTGCTTGTTGCTTAATTAAACAGAAGGGGGCAGATGCTAGGAGCCACAAGCATATATACGATGTATGGCACCTTTGGTTGTAAAGTGACGCCAGCTAGCCACTGAGATGATTATGTTAAAATTTACATTCATATGCAAACTGGACTCCCGCTGTTCACCTTGGCCTGCTACCGGACTCAAGTTACGGGACTTTACGGGACTGCTGGAGAGTTCCCATTGGTTGGGGAAGGATAGTAGGAGGGAATTCCGGAGGAGGTGGGAGGAGACGGGGGGGTTCCGGTCGGCGCGCGGTTCCGGTCGGACACCCTCGTGGGAGGACCGGTTTTTGACTTGCTGGCGCTGAGAGTGTTAGCGGCTTTTTCAAAATAAAGTTTTGTTCCTGCTTGATTGGCTCGTGATTCTGTGCCCAGCCAAGACTGCGGCATAAAATCGTCCTCAACATCCTGTAATCTGCAATCTAGTGAAGACAAATCACTGTACAATCTAATGAATGTTGTCTTCGTGACATAAAGAAGATACCTCAGAACCACAGAGCTACTAACAGGGTCCAGTCGAGGAAGGCTTGATGCAGGGAGTTCCCTCTGAGAAAAGTCCTGCTCCAGATGGCGATGGAGAGGGAGAGATGTTCAGACATCTAAACATCAATGCATCTTTGCCCCATGTATGGGGGCCAGTGAGAAGTTCAGTGTGGACAGATTATAAGGTACATGTGGGAAGAATTAGGGAAGAACACTGAAAATGATAGGCAAAAATTGCACTGAAGAGAACCTTATGTGCTAAACCAAGGAGTCTCCTTGGGGAGGAGAGAGGAAAAACTGATTTTAAAGCCTATGTTAGCCTTCCACCAAGTACGAGCACTGTACTGTGATTCCATCGTTTTCAGTATGATAACCTTGGAAGATGATTGATCAGGCTCAATTAACGTTTAGCTCAATTAACAAACAGTCATGATGATCTAAGAAAGAAATTTCCAAATACGATAGATCACTAGAACAGCCAGTGTTTTAAAGTACATTTTCTTGAGCCCCAAGACCAAATGAGTCAAAAATCAACAAAAGAAGATGAGGACTCTGTGATTGTGTGTGTGTGTGTGCATGTGTGCGTGTGTGTGTGTGTGTGTGTGTGTATGTATGTGTGTGGGTGTGTGTGTTTCTCCAGTGACTGAAGGTGAGACGGGTTTGGAAATCTGAAGAGAGACCAAGTGGAAGAGTCAAAATAGTAGCAGGGAGGATAAATAGACACTAGAAAATACACAATTCTAAATTAGAATCATCAGGACCTTGTGGAAATTAGAATGGATGCAAGATCATCTGTGTGAGTCCCAGAAGAGATAGGAAGGCTGCCTTTTGGAACCCGAAATAAGACAAGAAAGCTAGGCAATCAACGTGACTCTCCTAAATTACCACCTACACTCTAATGGCATACATTAAAAATGCACATTTATATATTGGAAAAAACTTTGTCCTGTCCTAACTAACACTACTTCACCCACTTTTCTGTCCTTTTTCTCCCCTCTCCACTGTTATCCAAATCAGTGTGGCTCATAAAGACCAAGTCTTATCCCTGAAATATCACAACGGCCATTAAAACTTTATTTTTTTCCCCAAGCCTGTCAGTGATTTGAAAATTTACGAATTTGAATGACTGTATTGTCCCTCATAAATGAGCTACTTACTATTCCTGACCTATTTTTCCTCTCCGGGTCTTGTTTGATCATTCCAAGCAGACCCCTCTGTGTTCCTCCTTTAGCAAGCGGATGAAAAAGGTGGGATGGAAGTTATATTAAGAAAAAAGTAAGTGCCCTACAGTGCATATTGAAAGCTTTCCTGCGATAAAAAGACGGAACTTAGCCCAGGAAAGTCACAGTGTCAAGCTTAAATGCTTTCTCTACCCGTGTGCTTTAGGGGAAAAAGACACATAACCTAGAAAGCTGGTCAGGCAATTATATTACTGCCCAAGTTTTATGAGACAGTATCAGAGGGGAAGCACAAAGAGGCTGTCAATCCACAAACCGAATAAAAAGAAAAAAAGTTGTGTTTGCAGAGACGGGGACAAATAAAAGTTGGTGATGAAGAGGGCATTCCTTTTAATTGCTTAACCTTTCCTTTCTACCGCGTCTATAATTGGAGCAAAATGTCCCCTCCAGTAGCCTGGAGGCAAGTGGAGCTTAACAGGAGGATGAGCCGATCTCCAAGGGAGAAGTCAGGACTAGTCAGTAACGGGTGACATAAAGTGTATAACCCCTCAAATGATGTATTCCAGCCTTCCAGCAAGTCCAAAATGGCAGGTGGCAAAGCTCTGACCCCAAAAGAAAACAATTTGCACTGTTTGCACTAGTCGAAGAATTCATGGAAGAATGGTTACTTTTTCTTCATGCTTTGTGGGCACTAGTAGAGGTCACTGGGAATAGACATGTGGGAAAGGCAAGTTTGTGCCTGGGGGTCAGCTCAGTGCACTGGAACCCTGGGGACCCAGAGGCTGTGAATTCTAATTCTGGCTCTGCTGCTAATTTCCTGTGGGGCCTTGAAAGGATGCACTTAATATCTTATCACTTCAATTTCCTTCTCAAGAGAGATGGACCTTAACCTTGTCAATGAATGATGATGAACTATGCATTTCATTCACATTTCCTGATCCACACATCACATGGGGTTAGTCCCAGAAGCAGTAAATTAAAATGTTTTGAGGTACAATTAAACTATTTTTATTGATTTTATTATTTTTTAAAATACATGACAACAGTGGAATGCATTACAATTCTTATTACTCATATAGAGCACAATTTTTCGTATCTCTCTATATAAAGTATGTTCACACCAATTTATGCCATTATACATGTACTTTTTTTGCATTACAATTCTTAATAAAAAATTAAGATAGTAATATGAGGGGACACACATGTTTTACTTAAATCCAACTTTAAAGGAGATGCAATTTTTTCCAAAATAACAAGCATCAAATAATATGAAATGTCCAAGGGCTGGGATTGTGGTTCAGTGGTAAAGCACTTGCCCAGCATGTATAAGGCACTGGTTTCAATTCTCAGCACTGCATATAAATAACTGAGTAAAATAAAGCCCATCAACAACTAAAAATACATATAAGAAATTTTTAAAATGAGATGAAATGTCAAAGCTCTCTGACAAAACATTAAGCACTGTTTAAATGCAAGGCTTTATCATTATTATTGCTAGTTTAAAATTTGTTTTCAGTGTGAGATCCTGAAGAGAAATGCTACTCCCATTCTCCAACTCCAACATTCATTTCTTACTTATTCAGTACCTTTCTCTTGCCTAAGCACTAAAAATACAAAAGTGAACTATAAACAGACCACAAAAAAAAATATATTGTGTGATTCCACTTACAGGAGGTATCTAGAATAAGCAAATTCAGAGTGACAATACAGAATAGAAGCTACCTGGAGCTAAAGAAAGGGAGAAGGAAGAGTTTTGGCTTAATGTCAAGAGTTTCTGTTTCAGATGATTAAAAATATAGGCTATAAATATGTAGTTACATAACATTGTAAATGTACTTATTGCTGCTCAATTATGCACTTAAAATGGCTAAAATGTTAAATTTCATGTTACATATATTTTATCACAGTTTCCTTAAATGGATTGAAAAAAAAAGTGAACTCAACATGTTCATCCTTTCTCTTGTCAAAGAGGTGATCCCTACCTCGAAGTATGAAAACTCTGCCGATAGGGATTCCATTGCTCTCTGCTCCCAGGATGCGTCCTCAAGATTCTTTATCATCTGCATGCTGACACTAAGAACCTACTT